>NC_133431.1:887908-978102 GCF_011762505.2 Arvicanthis niloticus
TGGAAACAGATGCAGAGACCCACAGCCTAACACTGGATTGGGATCAGGGAGTCTTTGGAAGACTTGGGGAAATGATTGATGGCCTCCAATGAACGGAGTGCATACGATACCGTCAGAGTTAACTAACCTGGACCCTAGGAGACTCTCAGAGACTCAGTCACCCCCAAAGAGTATACACAGGATGGACCAGGGTCCCCAGCCATAGTACTACGTGCGCTTCTCAGTCTTCACTTGGGTTCCTCCCTGAACAACTGGAGTGGGGGATGTCCCTTAAGGTGTTGCCTGTCTGTCCACCTGTTCTCATACTTGCTGGTCTGTCTGAACTCAGTGGAGAGGATGTGCTTAACCTGCAGAGACTTGACATCCATGACTTTGGGATACTCAAGTGTCACCACACTCCCTGGGGTATAAAGAGGAGTCAGGTATGA
This sequence comes from Arvicanthis niloticus, assembly GCF_011762505.2. Lineage (NCBI taxonomy): Eukaryota > Metazoa > Chordata > Mammalia > Rodentia > Muridae > Arvicanthis > Arvicanthis niloticus. The sequence goes on from NC_133431.1 coordinate 888,337, forward strand.
GTATTGTGGAGATGGAATGGGGGGGGGTAGTACTAGATATACTGGAATATTAATAAAATGGGAAAAGAGAACGAATACATATAAATAAATAAAAATATAGAAATCAGCATATATTTAAATTTAGCCCTACTCAATACGACCTTCCATCTTATGACAGCTCCAAGTTCAAACTACAGTCACATATGACTGGATAGATGGTAGTTCAGGAGGTGGGAAATGAGGTCTTTGTCTTTCCACCCTGTAAACCAAGTTAGGCAGAGCTTGATTTTCCCTGGATGCTGTCTCTGAAGAGCTCTCTGTCATGGATTAGTCAATAGGGCTAGAAGGATTTAACCCAAGGTGTGGGGCTAGTAACTAATCGATTAGGATGGAATCTGTCTCATTTCCTCAGAGAATAACAAATTGCAACACACAAAATGGATAGCCTCAAGGGGGCAGTACAGCATATGCCACCCTTGTACAGAGGAGAATAGATAGGAAGGAGTTGTGAGCCATGTAGCAAGATTCTTACATCCCCAGAAATTAAGACCATGGACACACCATCCCTACACCATACTTTGAAAACTTCTTCCAAGCCCTTTGTGGCTTCAATCTCCAGTGCATCCACTATACTGTGCTCCCACATTCATTTTAGTCATCTCCCTCCACAGATACTAAAAAAAAAATCCAAAACCAAAGCACAGACAAAAATCTGACAGACAAGGAACTGACACAAAGGACAATAATAACACATTTGTTACTTTTTTTTTGTATTTTGTTTTTCTTTTTCTTTTCGAGACCGGTTTCTCTTTGTAGCCCTGGCTGTCCCAAAACACCTCTGTAGACCAGGCTGGCATCAAACTCAGAAATTCACCTGCCTCTGCCTCCCAAAGGCTGGGATTAAAGGCATGCACCACCACTGCTCAGCACAATGACACATCTTAACAGGCAGCCTTTCAATCCTTCAGCTGGGATTTCCTGATGCTTTGGGTTCCAGTCAATGCACCAAGATGCTGTGCCCAAGTCACTGGCACCCAGAGAACCACCAAGAACCTATTGCAAGGCTAATACACAAAAGTCTGTACTATGAGCTCAGTAACAAGAATTCACACCAGTCAATCTCACATCAGGTCCAAATTGAGAGAACAAGTCTAAGGGTCCTGAGTATTATAGTATTTACAGCAAGATTGGACATTAACATACAGGTCACAACTTAATTTTTTTTAGAAATGGCATGTCTGGCATAATTGGCAAGAACAAAAACAGGGACAAAACCATCTGACAACTATAATGGGTAGCTAACCTATTTTTTCCTCTTTAAGATTTATTTACCTATATGTAGCTAAACCTTGCTGTTGTACCTTGACTGCTGTTGATAAGAGGGTTTGTCATAGGATGTCTGCTCAAGTGACTTTGTGCAATCTCAAAAACAGAGTTGGTTTGACTCCATAAACTCATCTTTTTGACTAAGCCCCTTATTATCAAACATACTACTGTTTACGTGCAAGCCATGCCTGACTGTAGAACAGGTACTTTATCCAAAGACCTACCTCACTGTCTGTTACTGCAAACCCTAATATCAGTTTCACTTAACAACTGGCACAGAATACCAGTGGTCATCAACATTGAAAGAATACTAGTGGAAATTACTTTTCCCCCTGTGCATGCCTCTAAAGATACTGCAGACCATCCCCAGTTGCCCTTTCTTTCCTGCCTCATCTTTGTATCATAGCCCCCACTTGGCAGATAGTTCCTGTTCACCCACATGCCATGCCAAAAGGACACAAGGTAAACTTTCCATAGATCTACCACAATATTTGTTATCCCAAATGTATTCACAATTTTACTGTACTGAACACCAGAAAGCAGCCTAACCTTGCTAATGACAAAGTCTCCTTGTAGATTACTAGGTACATCTCTTCCTGCCCACATCTTCTCCCAACTTTCACAACATTAGCAAGCACTCCCCCTCTGGAACATAACAAACAAACAGGTCAGTAAAAGAGGCAGCATTCAGTCAAGGCTCTCTGCAATCCATACATTAAGTAGTACCTAGGAGCAAACTGCCACCCAAAGAAGATAAATCCAACATCAGTAACCAAATCAATAATCACTTCAAACCAGAGGCCTAGACACCAGCATTGGAATATAATAAATACACATCAGGAAAATATATCAGCAAGAAATCCAAGCTATCATATCACAGCAGTCCTGAGAAATTAAAAAATGCAACAGATATGGTACAAAGAGGTTTTTTGGGGGCAGGGATGAGTGAGAATATGGGGAAGGGATAGAGATGCACAAGAGGATCTGCAGACAGGCAGACAGACAGGGAGCAGAGAGACCTTAGAGCAGAGAAAGAGAATAGAGAGGGCATGTGCAGAGAACAGAGACAGGGAACAAATAGAGAGAGCTGTATAGCTGGTGGTCCATGTATATAAAGCACACCTGACAACAGCAGCAGGTGATGGAGGCAGGGAATGACTTAAGCAGTTGCTAAGTCCCTGAGAGCAGAGCATTGAAATTGCCTGTGCACTGACAACTACAGAGACAAGGTTCACACCACAGACCAGGAAAGGAAGAGAGAATCTCAGACATTAAAGATGAATATGACATGGATACATCATCCAAAAATGTGGATTTTAAACATTTTCTGGCCCTATACACCAGGAATTCTGCAACATGTGAGAAGGGAAAACTACAGATGACTGGAATAGAGAAAGAAAATATCAGCCAAAAGGTCTAGAAATTATTTTCAATGAAATCATAAAGAAAAAAATTTGTAAACCAAAGAAGATTCCTGTTAATGTACAAGAAGCATCCAAAACACCCAACAGACTGGAGAGGGAAAAAGTCCCTTTACCACATAATAATCAAACACTAAATGTAAAAAATAAAGCAATAGAAAACCTGTAATAAAGAAAATTACAAGCTGGGTGGTGATGGTGCATGCCTTTAACCCCAGCACTTCAGAGCAGAGGCAGGCAGATTTCTGAGTTCAAGGCCAGCCTGGTCTACAGAGTAAGTTCTAGGACAGCCAGGACTACACAGAGAACCCTGTCTCAAAACAAACAACAAACAAACAAACAAACTAACAAACAAAAAAACAAAACAATCAACAAAAACTAAACAAAACAAAAACAAGTAATGTATGAGAGCAGATCTGTTAGATTTATGCCTGACTTCCTAAAAACAGGTTTTTTTTTTTTGGTTTTCTGAGACATGGTTTCTCTGTGTAGCCCTGGCTGTCCTGAAACTCACTCTGTAGACCAGGCTGGCCTTGAAATCTGAAATCCCCCTACCTCTGCCTCCTAAGTGCTAGGATTAAGGCATGTCACCACTGCCCAACTATACCTGTCTTCTTAATGTATACTATAAAAGACAAAAGAATTTGGACCCATGTGCTGCAGAGTCAGAGAAAACCCTGTTTCTACAGGAAAGCAACTGGTCCAAATGCTTTGGCAGATTCGAATCAGCCATGAGAGTGAAGTTACTCAGAGGTCACCTCCTGACCTACACATGAGGGACATCACCAGGGACCTCACAGGTGGTCACATCTGACTGATGCTTTCCATGCAGCCCCAGAGAGGACCCAGCACCCCAGCTCCCACTGCTCAGCCGCCTGCCCCTACCCATTGAGGGCAGTGATCCTGTGCTCACCATGACTCGATTTCAGGGCCTCACTGAGGTCTCCACACAGCACCCACAGCAGAGCTGAGAGCAGGGCACAGATGACCATTCAAGCCTGCCAGCAAACTCGAAACTTGAAGAATGGCACCCGGAAGAACCCTCCTTCTTGTCTGATTGGCAGGTCTGCCTGGGAGCCTTTTGGCCAGTGAGTCTTACCACTCCTCAAGGTTAAAGTGTGCTTCCAGACCAAGGTCAGACCTTTTCCAGATCTCAGGAGTGGTTTGCACTCCATCAGCATTTGTTTCTGTCTTCAAAGAGAATCTCACCCCACCCAAGCCCTGGGGGAGAACCCAGCATTCCAGCTCTGGCTGTTCAGCTGCCTGCTCCTCCCCTCTGAGAGCAATGATCCTGCACCTACCAGGACCTGACTCCAGACCTTACCTGAGCTTTCTCACAGCACTTGCCTTCTTCTTCCTGTAATCAAGGTGAACAGCTTCCATAGCCCAGTACTCAGTGTGCCATGGAGGTATCAATCTGACCCACGGAGGAAGGATGTCCTGGTTATTTCTTAGCGTTCTGTCTAAACTCCACCCGAGTTACTTGTCAACAGCTAGGTATTCCTTTCTGCAATTACGTGGCAATAGCCACATAGATCTGGCCCACTATAAAGGTGGCTGCTTGCCCCTTCCTCTCTCTGTTGATATCTTGATCACTCTTTTCTTGCCCTCTTATGTTCATTAATTCCCCAGTCTCTCCTTCCCTTCCCACCTCTCTCTCCACATGCTTATGCCCGGCCTCTACTTCTCTACTCTGCCTCTCTGCCTTTCTCTGCCTCTTAACTCCCCTCCCCATGTCCTAAATAAACTATATTCTATACTGTACTGTCTTGTGGCTGGTCCTTAGGAGAAGAGATACCTCAGCCTGAGGCATGAGTCTGCTGAGACATCCCTTTGCTCCCACCTCCCCTCCACACACATAGAACACATTCTGTCTCTCTTAAATCGTGGGGGGCTGGATACCTGGCTGTCATCAGATAACTGTGAGGTAGAATTTTAGACAGAATGCTAACACCATTCACTAAGAGGAGTTTTAGGAAAACAAGACTTATTTATTTTGTGGCTTCATGCTGGGCTCAGGGAAACTGCAGCTTCTTTTCACCAGATGACCGTTATCAATCAACTCTAAAGAAAAGCCAGAATAATAGGGAAAACACAGTTGAGCACTATTGGTAGCCAACACATCTTCATCAATGGAAAAGTGAAGAAAAACCACAGTTGTATTAGTAGAGGTTCTGTAGATAAACATATTTCAAATCATAGAGAGAATGAATCTTTCTAAGTATGTAAAAGGGGATATTAATAGAATGCCACAATAAATAAATAAATTCTCACTCCCGATATTCTTTTGTCATATATAGATGTATCTCAATATCTCAGATGAAGGAAAAGCCTTACTTCAGCATGCCAGGATCTGCATACAGCTGAGGAAAACTGAACAACCTTTATTAAATACTAAGGCCAAATCTAAAAGCTATATTTACCAAATATAGAATACCATCTCACGATCTAAGAGTAGTTCTCACTAATAGACTGTGTCCTTCACTACAGTAACCATTGCCTGCTCCCTGATTTAAATGTGATGTAGGAGCAACAGGTACCTGCTCTTCATGCAGGGTTCTGATGAAGCAAACAGCTTGCTCAAGTTATATCCTTTTGTGAAGGGCTATGGAATATTGTCCAACTCATAATAGATGCACACTTCACCTTATAAAACATAACCCATGTTAATAATGATGCTAGAAGTATTTCCTCAAAATTTAATTCTTCATATATTACACAAGGTTGTAATAGAAGAGAATCAGTGGTTGAATATGAACTTGTAATGGGTTGTCCAAAATTACTCAATATTTTTTTTACCAAACTGCTGGCCTTATGTAGCCACCTGTGGCCACGAATCATCTGGGTTCACCTGAAAGTGGGGCTGGGAATAAAAGGGGACAGAGGACAAGAAGAGATGAAGCCAAGACAAAGTTCTCTGATCAAGGCTCCAAGCTTTAATGTTCAGCTCTCAATTTAAAGGGGGAGGCCCAACCCCACACCCCTACTGGATTCAGCTGAAGATGGGTGGGATAATCTAAAATCCATTCTTGGTCATGTCCAGAGATATCTCAAGGCAAGTCCAGGGGCAGTTCTGCTTCTATGTTCTGTGAAGCAAAGGTGGGTAAATCCACCTAGATCCTATCACTTGGTCTGTTGTGGGAAACAAGGTCTCTCAGGCTTGCTCAAGGCTGGGGAAAAGCACAGCCTTACAAGAAGGCCAAAAGTATCAGTCTTCTAACACCCAATACAAAGCATGACGTTGGTTTTTAGGTGCTACTCTTGCCTATTTTCTTCCTATAATAAGCATAATGCTGCCCTAATTATGTTCTTAACTATATCCTGAATAGAAATTATGATGGTCCTAACAGTCTGGCTTTTGTGTATTGTGGATGTTATCTGACTCTCCTAACAGAATCCTTCCATGTGTTCTCCCTTCCTTGACTGTTGTATTTGATAATCTTTGTCATCTCTTTTGTTTTATTTTGTCCCCTTAGAAGGACTCTTCTCTGAGTCACCATAACTGCTGCTCTTTCTATATCACCCCTTTGGTCAGTTTAACAATGTAGAAGGATCCATGTACAAACACCAAAAGTACAGATATTCTCTCAAAGGTCTCCTTTTCTATGCACCTAGAACTGGTCATCTTGTCCCAGCAATCACAAACAGTGTACATCCAAAGTATGAACAGAGATTATATCTGTAAGAACCTCAATGGGACAAGGCCTAACCACATAAGGATTAAAACACATTATCAGACATACCCAACTTATTCATACTCTGGGACGATACAGTTGTGAAATTGGAATAATGGAAAGGGAAACATCTGAACTTAAAATTCTGTGGTGGTTTGCGTCCCCAGAAGGACTCTAGCAGTTTACACAAAAACAGAGGGAAAAGGTGCAGTGCCAGCCCCCACATATTCATCTTGTCACAGCATCACCAGTGATGGATTCATGGAAAGACAGGAGAATTTGTGAGAAACCTGGAGAATGGGAAAGGCTAAACACAGGAATGTAAAACACATTGACATTTTTCCTACTGGGGACACTAAGGGTGGTAGCTTTGGTGTGGGTCTTCTTTATCTGGGTGGTTGTTAGCCACCAAACAGTGAGGACAAAGGGAGCAGCCACAGCAATCTGGCTTGAGATGGCTGTGAGTATTATAAAATTAACTCCGGAGACCAGCACAGTGAGTCAGTTCTACTTTATTGTTCCAGAAATAAGGTATATGAGGGCATTTATGGATACAGGTGGAAAGGATTTATTGGTCATAAGAGTATACATAATTATCATGTGGGCAGGAAGCCAGAATGGAACTTGTGTGCTGAGTTTAAGTAGCTCCACACAGGGGCATTCTTTTGATAAGGACAGCCACCTGTGTTCAGGGAATTGTCTAGAAAATTTGAGACAGAGATATGGAATTTCTAAAATAAATAAATAAATAAATAAATAAATGATAAATAAAAGAAAGAAATGGAAGACCTTCTGATAAGGGAGCCCTGCATTTTGAGCTGAGTTCCACTGAGACTTGTGGCATGCAACCTTCACACAGGTTTCCAAAACCTTGATTCCTGAAACTGTGGATCTTGGCTGTGAGAGAAAACCTGTACCAAATACTGGAAGCTGATTCAAAATACATACAGCCTAGGACCCTGCCCAGCTCTCAGGTGGCTGTCTCATAATTGGCTTGTAAAAGTGTCTTCTAAAGGTCATTCTATTTTGCTATCAGTTCAGCACCTTCAGGGTAACAAGGACTATGGTATTAATGGTAATTAATACCATTAGAATCCATGATCATTGGCCCACTGTCTCACTTCTCTGCTGTGAAATGAGTTCCTTGGTCAGAAGCAATACTGTGTGGAATGCGATTGTGGTGAATGAGGCACACAGTATGTCCACGGATCGTGGATTTGGCAGAAGCAATAAGTGCATGAAAGTCAAAATCATAAGCAGAATACCCTGTGTATTCCAGGAAGAAGAAAGCTTTGTTCTTTGCCCAAGAGAAATGATCCAATGTGAGAGGACGACACTACTGTTGTAGTGGTTCTATATATCTAGTCCTATATTGAATTTTACAACTTAATGTTATGTAGTCCTAGATTACAATTTCCCATTCCAAGTTAAATATTCCTACATTGAAATTTACAATTTCCTGTTAACTAGTCCTAGATTGCAATTTTCAATGTAATGTTAACTAGTCCTAGATTGCAATTTACAATTCCAAGTTGACTAATTCTATCCTGCAATTTACGACTCGATATTGATGAGTCCTAGATTGCAATTTCCAATTCCATGTAAACTAGTCTTATATTGAAATTTACAATTCCATGTTAACTAGTTTTAGATTGCAATTTACCAATTTAATGTTGACTAGTCCTATAATGAAAATTTTAATTTAATGTTAACTAGTCCTAGATTTAAATTTACAATTTAATGTTAACTAGGTCTTAGACTGAAATTTACAATTCCATGATAATTAGTGCCATATTGAAATTTACAATTCCATGTTAACTAGTCCTAGATTGCAATTTTCAATTTTATGTGAACTAGTCCTATATTGAAAATTCCATTTATTATTAAATAGTCCTATATTGAAATCTACATTTTAATATGAACTACTCCTGTTTTGAAAATTTCAATTTAATGTTAACTAGTCTTATATCAAAATTTTCAATTTAACATTAAGTAGTCCTATATCCAAATTTCCAATTATTTTTATCTAGTCTTATATTGAATTTTCCAATTTTATGTTAACTAATCCTGTATCGAAATTTGTAATTGAATATTAACTAGTCCAATACTGAAAATTCCAATTTAATATTAACTAGTCCCATAATAAAATTTACAATGTAATTTTAAATAGTCCTACATTGAAATATCCAATTTAATCTTTTCTAGTCCTATATTGAAATATCCAATTTAGTGTTAACTAGTACTATATTGAAATATAATATTCTTTGATATTTCCAATTTAATATTAACTAATTCTATATTGAAATTTACAATTTAATACTAGGTAAGACTATATTTAAATTTACAATTTAATGTTAACTAATCCTACACTAAAATCTCCAATTCTTTTGTAACTCATCCTATGTTTAAATTTCTAATTATTTTTAAGTAGTCCTATATTGAAATTTACAATTTAATATTAACTAGGCCTATACTGAAAGTTCCAAGTATTTTTAACTAGCCATATGTGGAAATTTCTAATTAATATTAACTAGTCCTATATTGAAATTTCCAATTAAATTTGAACTAGTCCTATATTGAAATTTCCAATTATTTTTAACTAGTCATATATTGAAATTTCCAATTTAATTTGAATTAATCCTATATTGAAATTTCCTATTCAATATTAACTAGTCCTTTATTGAAATTTATATTTTAGGGGGCTGGAGAGATAGCTCATTGGTTAAGAACACTGACTGCTCTTTCAAAGGTCCTGAGTTCAATATTAGCCCAAAAGCTCAGAATACCTGATACAGTGCACAGACAACATGAAACTCAAGAATAAAGACAAAGGGAGCAGTGGTGGTGCACGCCTTTAATCCCAACACTTGGGAGGCAAAGGCAGGAGGATTTCTGAGTTCAAGACTAGCCTGGTCTACAGAGTGAGTTCCAGGACAGACTGGGCTACACAGAGAAAGGCTGTCTCAAAAAAAAAAAAAAAAAAAAACCAAAAAAAAAAAAAAAACAAAGAGAGAGACAGAGAGAGAGAGAGAGACAGAGAGAGAGAGAGAGAGAGAGAGAGAGAGAGAGATAGAGAGAGAGAGAGAGAGAGAATAAGGAAGACCAAAGTGTGGTTTGAGTGGTTCTTCTTAGAAGAGGGAACAAAATGCTCATGGGAGCAAATACCAAGACAAAGTGTGGAGCAGAGACTGAAGGAAAGGCCACCCAGAGACTGCTGCACCTGGGGATCTATCCTATATACAGTCAACAAACACAGACAATATTGTGAATACCAAGAAGTGCATGCTGACAGGAGCATGGTACAGCTGTCTCCTGAGAGGCTCTGCCAGAGCCTGACAAATTCAGAGGCAGATACCTGCAGCCAACCATTGAATTGAGCATGGGGTCCCCAATGGAGGAGTTAGAGAAAGGACTGAAGGAGCTGAAGGGGTTTGCAACCCCAGAGGAAGAGCAACAATATCAACCAACCAGACCCCCCAGGGCTCCCAGGGACTAAACCACCAACTGAACTGTACAAATGGAGAGAACCATGGCTCTATCTGTATATGTAGCAGAAGATAGCCCTGTTGGGCATCAATAGGAGGCGAGGCCCTCGGTCTTGTGAAGGCTCAAAGTCAGTGTCTTGCTCATAAGCAGGCTTTCGTGCTGCTTAATAAGAAAACAAACTCTCATCCTGGGAATTATGTGATTTTTTCTTTAGCACTGGAGATTTTCTTGGCCTCCTTCTACCAGAGAATTTCTTGATCCATGTGTGACCTCTGCAGCTGGGCTATAAATATGTATTTAATAATTTTTTAAATCCCTAGGAATTAGAATGAAATAACACATTACAGACTAAATCTGTTGTGTAGACTGTTTGTCATAGCTTGTGCTTTTGATTAAACTGCACAAGGAATCCAGTTTTGATACAGAAAATGATGAAATATAGATGCAAAAGAGAAAACCCAAAAGCTAAAGTAAATTTAAATTCCCCCACAGAAATTAATTTTAATATTTTATTATTAACTCTTCTTGTTTAACAATGCATTTATTCACATCTAAAAACATTAAGTAGAAAGGGATATGTATGGATGTGTGTACTCGCATGACACCTTTTCTAAGCAGTTTCAATGAAAATATTTGAGAAGAAAGTAAGACAGGATTTAACTTAGGCTTGGCTCAAATTCATTATATAGATGAGCTGGTTCTTGGCATTATGTTCTTCCTGACTTGTCTGTTGGGTTCTGAGATTAAAGACATGCACCACCACAGGGAGCAGCATGTTTCCTTTCAACTTCCATGTCTAATAATTGGTTACTGGAACAATCTTTCCCTCTCATCTTCCTTAAAGGAAAGGCGTCTGAAAGCACAGTATGACCTTTTCTATAAAGAACCTGAGCCAGGACTACTGAGTATCCTCTATCATCTTCCTCTCCATTCCATTTCAATCATTGGACACAAATCATAATTATATCCATCTTGTTGTGGTAAATATTATTTGGGGATTTCTAATCCTAACCATAATTCTAACCTGTAACCTGATCTATCTACATAAACAAACCTACACAAAGTGTAGAAGGAAGAATCCAACCCAAGGAGATTAATGATAGGGATGAAAACACAGGTAGTAAATAATCTTGTTATCTGCAAAAGAAGGGAAAGCACTCACACACACACACACACACCCCAACTCCACCACCACAACTACAACCAGCAGTGGCTGTAACAATAACAACAAGAACAACAAAATATCAGAAGATAACAATCACCACTCATTGACTCTCTCAATATCAATGACCTCAGATGACTATAAAAAGACACAGGCTAACAGAATGGATGCTAACACAAACTTATCCTTCTATTGTATATAAGAAATACAGCTTGGGGTGGAGAGGATGGCTGAGTGGTTAAGAAAACTGACTGCTCTTCCATAGGTCTTGAGTTCTATTCCCAGCAACCACATGGTGGTTCATAACCATCTGTAATGGGGTCTGATGCCCTCTTCTTGTGTGTTTGAAGAGAACAATGGTGTACTCATATACATAAAATAAATAAATAAATAAATCATTTAAAAACAATAAAATTGTAAAAGGAAAGAAAGAAAGAAAAAGAAAGATAGCTCAACATCAAGGATAAACATTACTTTAGTGTAAAGGGTTGTAAAAAGATATTCCAAGCAAATGGTTCAAAATGGTCCAAAGAAGCAAGCTGAGAGAAAGATACAACATACCCATCAAAGAGAAAAATTATCATAGATGACATTTCAATTTTTAACATCTATGCCTCAAACACATGGTCACATACCTTTGTAAAATAAAGAGTTTTAAAGTAAAAATCACACGATAACCTTCATACATTATACTCACAAATTTCAATACTCCATTCTCACCAATAGATAAATTCTCCAGATCAAAATTAAACAGCTAACTGATAGCATGAACATGAATCCAGCTGAAATTTGGAGAACATTCTACCAAAATATAAGAGAATATATTTCCTGCTTAGAACTTCATGAAACTCACTTGTAAAGTGAAAACATATTTAGACACATTTTAGGTCTCAATACATAAAGAAAGACAAGCTACCCACCATGTATCTTATCAGACCACCATGGATTACAGCTGGATATCAACAAAATCAGAAAGAACACAAAGCTTACAAACTCATGGAAACTGTACACTTCATTAATGAGTGAAAACTAGGTTAAGACAGAAATAAAGGAAGAAATTAGAGACCTTATAGAAGTCAATGCAAATGAATATGCAAAATGCACAATCTTATGGAATACAAAGAAAATGAAACTGTCTCTAAGATGAAAGTTCATAGCACAAAATCCCTACATGAAAATATTGGAGAGCTCTCACACTGGCAATTTAAGAGCATTCTCTAAAATCTAGAATGGAAAGAAGTGAGTGAGCGATGAAGGAAAGAAGTTGACATCAAGATATTGTCAAATTGAGATCAAAATCGATAAAATAGAAAGAGAAGAATACAAAGAATTAATGAAACATGGGGTTGGTTCTTTGAACCTTTTATTAGACAAAATAGAAACACTTACTAAAAGATAGAGAACATTGAAATTAATGAAATCTAAAATAAAAAGGGTGACAAAATAACGAACAATGAAGAAAGCCAGAGAATGGTAGAGACATAGCTTTAAAATGCCTCTATAACACCAAATTAGAAACTGTAAAAAAAAAAAAAAAAAAAAAAAGACCAATCTCAATTTGTTCCACTGACCAAAGTTAAATCAAACTAAGGTAAATAACTTAAACACACCTAAACACCTAGAAAAAGAGAAGTCCTTACAAGTCTGCCAACAAATAGAGGCCAGGGCCATGAGTTTCAGGGTAGAATCCTACCAGACATCCAAAGAGGAGTTCATGGCAATACTCCTCAAAGTATTCAACAATATAGAAAGAGAAGAAACCTTTGCTGATTTTATTTTGTGAGCCCATGGTTACTCAAATATCCAATCAATATAAAGACTCAGCTACAAAAAAGAATTACAAACCATTTCCCTTAAAACCACAGATGCAAAAATATTGAATACAATGAATTAAATAAAATAGAAATCATTTTAAAAGATCATCCTCAATGATCAATGAGGCAGGCTCCATTAAAGAGATACAGGAATGGTTTAATATAATGTGCTTAATGTGTAAGAAAATAAAATAAGTGGTCATCTCATGGGATGATTAACAATTCTTTGACAATATTTAATCCCACTTTATGATGAAGTTCTTGGAGTGATTAAGGATACAAGGGACACACCTAAACATAATGTCACTTTACTGCAAACCTACAGCCAACATTAAATAGAGAGACAACAATTACAATAGAGAGACATGCATATTAATTCCACCAATTCACAAACAAGAAGAGGTGATCCATTCTCTCCATATCTATTTAAAATACTATCTAAAAGTTTAGCAAGAGCAATAAAACAGAAGAAGATAAAGGTAATACAGATTAGAAAGGAGGAATTAAAATTATCGGGTTGGTTTTTTTTTTTTTTTTTTTTTTTTTTTTTTTTTTGGTTTTTCGAGACAGGATTTCTGTGTGTAGCCCTGGCTTTCCTGGAACCAGCAACATGTGTGGAGAGAGACAAAAAAAAAAGTCAGAGGGGGAGAATGAATCAAAATCTGCAACTGGCTGGTGGGTGGGTACATTTAGCATGTGCCAGAAACCACAAATTAGAGGGTACCAAGGAGTCTAAGGTTGATCTTAGCTGAGATGTATAGCAGTTAGATATAAACGCTAAAAGGCAGTCAGGCAGAACCCTCAGAGGAGAGTTAAAGACACCAACGAATCCAAAAATCTTTTTACCCAAAATTTGTCCTGTTCACAAGAATACAATCTACAACATAGATTCTGTACAACAGCAAAATAACATTGTTGTTGTTGTTGTTCTAACTTGCTACCCTGCTGCTGTGATTGAATCTTCTAAGAAAAAGCATCTCAGGTAATAAATGTTTGTTGTACATGGTTCTGTCAGATCACAGGCCATCATTTTGAAGCTTAGATTAGAAAATGAAGGCAAAAAGCATGGACACACACTGTCTCCTGGCTTGCTCTCTTGCTTGCTCACTGTCTCATGCTCAGCCTGCTCTCTTATCCAGCCCAGGATGACTTGCTTAGGGATATTGCCACACTCAGTGGAAGAGCCTTCCTAATCAATAATCAACACTATCTCTCACAGACATAGCAACCAGCCATTCTGATGAGGTCACGCCCTTGATTGAGGTTCCTTCAGATGACTGTAGCTCTGAAATGCTGAGAATTTAAGACAACTATGACCACAGACACAATAATAAGAAATTTGTAACACCCCCAAACCAATGGGCTAACCATATCAATACAAGAGGTCATGCTACTCCATGAGGGAGTTGGAGTTGTGGTTGAGCAAGGACAAAATAGGGATGTCACCTGGCTCAGAGCAGGGAAGGATACACTGGAATGGGGACCTCAGAGACTGTGCTGACCTGGGGTGAGGTGTCTTTAACCCTGGGTTCTCAAGCCAGTGCTACCAAAGAGGAGGCTAAAACAGCTGGAAGATGGATAGAGCAGATTATACCATACAACCGGAAATGACCACTAACAAAGGACAAGACCTCTGGTCCAAGGAAGTTATGCTAAATGTTTTAGAATCGATGAAGAATGACTTTCCATCTTATGACAGCTCCAAGTTCAAAACTACAGAGTCACATATGAACTGGACAGATGGTGATTCATGAGGTGGGAAATGAGGTCTTTGTCTTTTCACCCTGTAAAATAAGGTAGGCAGAGCCTGATTTTGCCCTGGATGCTGTCTCGAAGAGCTCTCTGTCATGGACTAGTCAATCTGTCTAGAAGGATTTTGTTGGGCCTTGGACAAGGTAACTCCATTTAACCTGTTACCTTCAGTCACATAGGACAGGTAGAGGGTGTGACTAACAAGTCTCCACCTCCAGAGATTTAAATATTAATGAATTATCAAAAGGCCAGGGGCGTAGCTAATTAAGTTATTCCCTCCCCTTTCTCCCTTCCCTATAAGATTGGTCTCCCCTGGCTTTTGGGGGGGGGGGGGAAGTGCGTACCGCCCACATCCATTCACCATGTCATGAACAATAAAAGCTTTGTAAAACCAGACTCCACGTCGCATGGTCTCTCCGCCAGATTCCCAGCCTTTGGAACCAAAGAGCCTTGCTGATACAGCTGCCGGCCTTCTCGCCGACAGCAGTGTGAATGTGGGACCTTCAGGGCAAGATGGGAAGCCCGCCGCCGGACTCCCTCCCCCCGCCCGCGAGATTCTTCCCCACAGGATTTAACCCAAGTTGTGGGGCTAGTAACTAAATTGATTAGGATGAAATCTGTCTCATTTCCTCAGAGAATAACAAATTGCAACACACAAAATGGATAGCCTCAAGGGGGCAGTAAAGGGTACCCAGCATATGCCAACCCTTGTACAGAGGAGAAAATAAAGATAGGAAGGGAGCTGTCAGCCATGTAGCAAGATTCTTACATCCCCAGAAATTAAGACCATGCACACACACCATCCCCTACACCAGGATCTGAAACATGTTCCAAGCCCTTTGTGGCTTCAACTCTCCATTGCGTTCACTATAATGTGCTTCCACATTCACTTTAGTCATCTCCCTCTGCAAATACTCAAAAAAATCCAAAAACCAAAGCACAAAGACAAAAATCTGACAGACAAGGAACGGACACAAAGAACAACAATAACACATCTGTTACTTATTTTGTTTTGTTTTTGTTTTTTTTTCTTTTTGAGACCGGGTTTCTCTTTGTAGCCCTGGCTATCCCAAAACTCACTCTGTAGACCAGGCTGGTATCAAACTCAGAAATGCACCTGCCTCTGCCTCCCAAGTGCTGGGATTAAAGGTGTGAGCCACCACCGCCCGGCAACAATGACACATCTTAACAGGCAGCCTTTCAATCCTTCAGCTGGTATTTTTGAGTGTTTTGGGGTTCCAGTCCATGCACCAAGATGTTGTTCCCAAGTCACTGGCACCCCAGAGACCACCAAGAACCTACTGCAATGCAAATACACAAAGTTGTATTCCAGAAGTTGCCAAGGTTGTTCCTTGTTGTGCACCTGGAGTCAATCATGTGTGAGAATCACCCAGGTGTTATTGGTTTCAAAGGCATAAATGAACCTGTCATGCAGAGCAGCTAAGGCATGGCACGGTGAAGGGAATGTATGACAGAAATGCAGTTAATCCTAGTCGCAGGGGAAGAACCCAGCATATGGACGATGTAACAACACTTCAGAGAATATGTCACCTCAGTGGTGCTGGTTTCTTCTTTGTCACCACTAATTTTTTAACTACAGCCAACCAGCATCAATTGTCTCAGTTGTCCCTTCTATTCTTTCCTCCCAGAGCCACATGGACAAAGCTGCTGAGTTCCTCTGCTTGCTGGGGCTGGAACACGGCCCCTTCTAATAACATCACTTCCAATCACTAACCCTGGAGACACCATTACAAAAAAAGACCGTGACCTGATGGTGATAGGGTAATAATTTTTTAAGCTGAATCTATCATGGAGCCTATGGTCAGTCCCACCATAAATTTCATTATTATGTGGACACAAATTATAGTATATCAAGTACATTGACATAAAATAGACCTTTTTACTTCCAGAAGTTATAGCCACATTCCATTCCATGATGTTGGTACTTGATTCTGTAATAAGGACTAACATGGCCTCGGATGGCAGCGTCCACCGGGGCCTCAGGGCCTCACCCTCATTCCTTGTGGATTTGTCTCCGCGTTGTGTCGGCTGGGAAATAAATCATCGGAAAATCGATAGAGATGATGAAGGTGCGTCTTCTAATTCATCAATCGGATGCATCAACTATAAAATATAAAATATGAAATATAAAAATTACATATAAAATACATTGGATATAACTTCTAAATATAAAATTAAAAATTAACTTAAAATAGAATGGAAAAAACATTAAATATAAAACATCAATATAAATTATAAGATAAATGTAAATATAAAATATAAAATAAAACAAAATGACACATTAAATACGGTAATATAAAATTTTTAAAAATTAAAATAGAAAATAATATAAAATATAAAATAAAATGTACAATATAATATAAATATTTTACTATGAAATAAAGAATATAAAATATAAAATTTAAAATTAAAATACGTAATAAATACAAAATGTACAAAACATAAATATAAAATATAATATAAATATAATAAAATAAATTAAAAAGTAAATAAAATATAAAATACATCAAATATAAAATATAAAATTAAAAAGTGAAAGTAAAATAAAATAGAAAATAATACAAAATATGAAATTTAACATAAAAATAAAGTATAAAACACAATATATAAAACATAAAATAAAATTTAAATATATAAAAAAATGTAAAATATAAAATATAAATATGTAAACGTAAATAAAAAATAAAATATAAAACATAAAGAATAGAACATAGAAAATAAAAAACTAACAGTAAAGTAAAATATAAAATAAAATATAACATTAAATATTAAAAACAATATATAATATATATGATATAACATGAATATAAGTACAAAATAAATAATAAAATTAACTAAACATAAAATATACTAAAATTTAAAATATACAATAAACTATAAAATGTAAAATATAAAACATACGTATAAAACATAAAATAAAACTAAAATAATATACATCAAATATAAAATATAAATTATAAAATTAAAAAAATAAAAGTAAAATATAAAATTAAACATAATATGAAAAAATTGTATACATAAAATATAATGAAAACATAAAACAAAATAAAAATAAATATAAAATAAAATATAAAATATAAAATAAAATGAAATAAATTTAAACTTCAAAATATATGATAAAATGTAAAATGTAAAATATAAAACGTAAGTATAAAGGATACTGTGAATATAAATTATAAAATTAAAATAAAACATAAAATACATTAAATATAAATTATAAAACAGAAAAATAAGAGTAAATCAAATTGTAAAATAACGTAAAATATGAAATCAAATACGAATAAAACTGAAATAAACTATAAATATAAAGCATGATGTAAATATGAGTAAAAATACGTAAAATTATTTTTAAATAGTTTAAGAAATGAATTTTAAAGATTTTAAAATAAAAATCTGCTTGGACTTTCAATTCTACACCTGGCTGTGTGAGGGAAATAAAATTGTTAAATATCACACTGCACGTGTCACTTCCTCTCGGACGCTGTTTGACCAATTGTGCTTCAACATACGACAAAATATGAAAAACAGTAATAATCATGATTTGTCTATAGCATGTTTCATATTTTATATTTTATTTTATTCATTGTGTTACATTTATATTTTATTTTATATTATTTTATATTTTTATTTACTTAACTTTATATTATAATAATAATGATTTGTCTATAGCATGTTTCATATTTTCATATTTTATATTTCCTTTTTATATTTTATTTTATTCATTTTATGTTACATTTATATCTTTTCTATTTTTATTTACTTAATTTTATATTTGTGCCTTATTTTATCCTATTTTTTATTTACTTTACTATATTTTATTATATTTTATATTTTATCTTATTTAGGTTTTTTTCATATTTTATATTTTATTTTAAATTTTTATTCGTTTTATTTTACATTTTATATTTTGTATTTTATTTCATTAGAATTTTATTTTCACATTTAGTTGTACATTTTATATTTGTATTTTTATTTATATTTATTAGGATCCTCCCAAGATGATTATTGATTTGCACTTTGCACTGGCTGCTGTCATCAACTATGGATCAGTATTGATTAATTATCGATTGTTGATTATTGATCGATATTGAATACTGATCAGCAATAACTGCTGATTATCGATCGTTGATTATCATCGTTGTTGAACATTTTTAGTTACTGACCAGCATCGTCTATTCGTCATTGATTACCATTGATTACTGGTTACCATGAGTATTGATCATCATCAGCATCCCATCACCGTCATGCCCCTGCCTTCCCAGTGTTGGGAACAAAGGCCTGAGCCACGATTTACTGATTAGCTCAATTATTGATAATTGATTAGTATCGATTGATATCGACCGGGTCAGGGCCGCCGCGGGGAATCACCGGATATGCCGCCGCTGCCACCGTGGAAAAAAAACCAGGAGACGCCGCGGTGCGCCTGCGCGGGTCCGCGTCGCCGGCTGTGACGTCAAGGGGAGCGCGGCGGTGTCAGCGGGAACCGCAGGGAATCACGGGATCGATCGCCCCCGCAGCTGATGAGGAAACCCGGGATCCTCCCCCCGCCGTGCGCCTGCACGAGTCCCTGTCGCCGGCTGTGACGTCACACAGAGCGCAACAGGTCCCGGGCCCGCGTCAAAGGCGATCAATCTGGCGGTGCTCAGTCGCGCTCCCTGTGACGTCAGAAGTCCGCGACGGGGTCGGCGGGCGCCGCGGGGCTTCACGGGATCACACGCCGCCGCCGGCCACTGACCTGGGGAATCGCGCGGCCGCCGCCGTGCGCCTACGCGGGTCCCCATCGCCGGCTGTGACGTCACGGACAGCGCGACGGGGTCGGCGGGAGCCGCCGCGGGCGCGGGGATCCTGGTGCGGCCTCTGAGCGGTCGCGGTGTCGTCACTCGCCAGCGCTGGGGTCGCGGGGTGACGGCCGCGGTCGCCGACGCCCCCGGTCACCAGGAACCGCTTCCGGTGGGAACTGCGTCTGCTTCCGCCCCGCAGGGTCAGAGGTGAGCGTGACCGGAAGTGCCCTCGCGACCGCCCGGGAACCGGAAGTTGCAACGTGTCTCCAGGCAGAAAAGCCTTCGCCACTTTTTTGGAGAAGGAGCCCCGCCCTCTCGAGAAGCGGAAGTGTGTCACAGAGGCGGCCCTCTGCAGTGGCGGCACAGCGATGGTTAGTGATCGGAAGTGATGTCATTAAAACCATCATCTCAACCAAGTAACTTATTTAAAAAGTGCATCAGTTGCCTCCCTGTCCAATTTAATGAGAAAAAAACATGGCTTTAATCAAACTTTGGGTTAAATGTAAGCTGAGTACTTCACGGAATCTATCATAGAGCCTATGGTGTGTCCCACCATACATTTCATTGTGCGGACACAAACTATTGTATATCAAGTACATTGACATAAAATAGACCTTTTCACTTCCAGAAGTTATACCCACATCCCATTCCATGATGTTGGTACTTGATTCTGTACTAAGGAGGAACATTTATCACCCTCTGGTTAATGAGTGTGAGCTCATTTATATTGCCAAAGAGGGTCTTAAATATTCCAACATAGCTGAAGTACAAGAAAAAGGCTTTGAAAGCAACTGTATGAAGATAATAGAAGTCCTTAAAGTGGAAATGACTAAATCTCTTAAAGAAATCGAGGAAAGCACAAACAATTGGAGGAAATCAATAAACACCTCAAAGACGGCCAGGAAAACACAAACAAAAACATGGAGGAAACCAACAAATCTTATAAATAAAGCCAAGAGCTGGGCAGTGGTGGTGCACACCTTTAATCCCAGCACTTGGGAGGCAGTGGTAGTGGATTTCTGAGTTTTAGGCCACCCGGGTCTATAGAGTGAGTTCCAGGACAGCCAGGGCTACACAGAGAAACCCTGTCTAAAAAAATAAAGCCAAGAAAAACAAATGAAGATTACAAGGAAAATAGAAACAATAACAAAATCACAAACTGAGGGAATAATGGAAACAAAACTTCAAGATGGCAAAGAGGAACTATGGAGGCAAGATTCACAAACAGAACACAGAGATGAATGAAAAATCTTAAGCACTGAAGATACAATAGAAGGGATGGAAATATCACACAAAGAAAATGTTAACTCTAAAGCTTCCTGACATAAAATATCCAGAATATCTAGGACACTGTGAAAGGATAAAATGTAAGGATACTAGGACTCGAGTAAAAACAATATTAGATCAAATTCTCCTAAAATATTGATAACAAAATCTTAGAAGAAAAACTTCCAAAATAAGGAGGGAGGTACCTATCAAAGTAAAAGAATCATGAAAACACCTAACAGAATGGACCCTAAAATGAAGTCTCTTTCCTGTATAATAATCAAAACATCCAGTACAAAGAAAGAATACTAAAAGCTACAAAGGTCAAAAGCCAATAAACATATAAATGAAGATTTTTTAAAATTGCAGATTACCTTCAAGGAAGTTAACAATACACAAGAAAATACAGGTCGTAAATAACCGTGTATTATCTGCAAAAGAAAGGAAAGCACACAAATACCCCAACACCAGCACCAGCAGCACCACCAGCAGCAGCAATAACAAAATACAAGGAGTTAACAATCACTGTTTATTGACTCTCCCAGTATCAATGACCACAGTTCACCAGTAAAAAGACAAAGGGTAACAGAATAGATGCTAATATAATTGATCCTTCAATTGCATACAAAAATATAGCTCCACATCGAGAATAGGCAGTAATTCCAGGTAAAGGAATGTAAAAAGATATTTCAAGCAGATGGACCAAAGGAGCAAGCTGATGTAGTCATTTTAAAATGTAGCAAAACAGATATTTAACAAAATTAATCAAAAGAATTGGAGAAAGACACAACAAATTCCTCAAGTTCAAAGTCTTTTTGAGTTTTATACAATCATGTAATGTAATCCCCTATATCTTTAAAAACAAATAGAATATCATATCCATCCAAATTTGCAGAACATACTTCACCATTTTATATTCCATTATGAGGAAATACTGGGCCAAAAGAAGACCAAAAGCCTGTAAGGCAATCTCCAAACTCTGCACCTCCATGTCTGATGTCAAAGTGTTCTTCAGATCTCCAACTCCTTCCTGCTTCGCTCACTGCAGCACAATTCTTTCTCTTTGGCTGGTTTTATTCCCTGCAACAGTTTTCCAGAGCAGGTATCCCACAGCTCTGGAGTCTCAAAATATTAGGGTTTCAAAGGTAACTTCTATATTACAGCTTCTTGTTACAGTATCTGGGATCCACACATGATCATCCGTGCTCTTCAAAAGAGATTGGGTCGCTTCACCAACTCTTCCATCTATAGCACTCTAGGTTCTGGCTGACTCCACTTTACTGCAGCTGCTGTTCTCTCTGCTCATCCCATGGGACTGACATCTTCAATATGCTGGGTTCTTCTGCTTTAACTAAGATTCACTGCGTTGCTCTCATGCACTCCCTTCACAGGACCAAGCTTTAGCTGCTCTGCATGACAGATTCATTTATGCCAATGAAAACAATACCACCTGGGTGATTCTCACACATGATCGACTCCAGGTGCACAAGGAACAACCTTGGCTGTCTCTCAAACACAGCTTCTTTGTCCTCTCAGAAAACACTTACCAGAAGATTTCACCTAATGGTGCTGGTTTCCTGCTCATCACCACTAATTTTCTAACTACAGCCAACCAGCATCAGTTGTCTCAGTGGTCCATTCTATATTTTCCTCTAAAAGCAGAGCCACATGGACAAAGCTGCTGAGTCCCTCTGCTTGCTGGGGCCCAAACATCACTCTTTCTATTACATCATCACCAGCTTTCTATTTTTCAACAACTTCACTGCCTAAGCTCGGCTGTCCTTGAACTTGCTCTGTAGAGGAACCTTGAACTCAGATCTGCATGGCCCTGTCTTCTGAATGTTGAGAAATACATATGTAACACTTTGCCCATACCTAAGCTTTTTATTACCTAAAACTTTTTCTGTACCAGGATGACTTGAATCAGAGATCTGTTTGATCTTCTGATGAGATCTCTTGACCTTCTGATGAGAGCAAAAGACAGCAACATTCTTCATCAAAACATTATAGAAATTATATACAGAAATTATATGTTCATCTCCTGGGATTTAAGTTGTGTACCACCATGCCTGGACCTAAGTATATCCTATATCCCTTTAGATTTTAAATTGAAAACCCAGTATAGTAATCAGAATTCGTCAACTGTCAATTTGACACATACTTGTATGTCTTCATGTCCACATAAAAAGAGTAACCAGTTAATAATAATGCCTAATACTATACAGTTCTCATTCATACAACTTCACATCCACATGTTTTGGTGGATGATATCTTGCAATAATATCACCATTTCTTTAATAACATTGTGTATCTTTGATCACAGGATATAGCTTCATTCAACTTCCTGGTGAGATTTTCTCTTTGAAGCTAACAATTCATATTTTTTTTCTTTTCTAAGATTACTAAGCATGATCAAAACAGTCACCATGAGAGTAAACACTGGCCAAAGGATATGCTTGGCTTTCCTGAGACTTCGTTTGTCAATGCAGTTAACAAAATAAACCTCTTGACCTTCTGATGAGAGCAAAAGACAGCAACATTCTTCATCAAAACATTATAGAAATTATATACAGAATTCAAACCACCCTTAGCACATATGTGTTCTACTAGCATGGTCCATGAAGTTCCACTTAATGCATGTACAAATCCAAAGTCTAAAAATCCACATTGATTCCAACAAAAGCATGGTCAGGCCTACCAATAAAAATACTTAAGTCTGGGGAACCAACTTCTGTCTCAGATAGAATTTCCATTGCTAAGAAGAGACACTGTGACCAAGGCAACAATTTTAAAGGCAAATAGTTAATTCAGTCTGTCTTACATTTTCAAATGTTTATTTCATGACCAACATAGCAGGAAGAATGTCAGCATGCAGGCAGCCATGATGCTGGAGAAGGAGCTAAGAGTTCTGCATTTTCATGAAAAGGCATCCAGGAAGAGACTGTCATCCAGCAAAATAGTAGGAGACTCTATTTTGCACTGACTGGAGCTCCAAAGACCCCGACTCTAGGAATTCACTTATTTCAAAACAGTAATATCTACCTAGGCCAAACATACTAATATTATCACTTCTTAGGGCCAAATATATTCAAATCACCACAGTTTATTTCTACTATGAATTCTGTCATGCATTTAAATATGATTAGGACATGCAGATGCTTTGCCACATTGATTACTTTCAGAAGGTTTCTCTCTAGTATGTGTTGATTTTTGTATTCAGAGAATACTGTGGCATGTAAAGAATTTTCCAACTTGAGTACATTCACAAGATTTCTGTCCAATTTGTGGTCTTTTATGTCTTTGGAGACTATAGTGATAGGCACAGGCATCCCCACGTTTGTTACATTTGTAAGGTATCTCCAAAAAGTGTGTTATTTGAAGAATTTGGAGAGCACATTATCATGCAAAGACTGTACCTCATTCATGGCATTCATGCATTTTCTCTACAGTATGTGTTCTTTTATGTATTCGGTGATGCCTGTGACATGCAAGGGCTTAGCACCTTGATGACACTGAGTCACTCTCTTGAATGTGTTCTACTATGTAGTCGCAGAAAAAAGTGAATTGTCAGTTTTTTTCACAGTGAATACATTAATGAGGCTTCTCTCCACTGTGATTTCTTTATGTGTGTGTAAAGATCTATGACATGCAAAGGCTTTACCACATTGTTAATATTCAAGTAGGTTTCTCTCTGGTATGTGATCTCTCCTGTCATTGCAGATGACTGTGACTTGCAAATGCATTACAACACTGATTACACTCATGAGGTTTCTCTCCTGTTCCTGTTCTTTTATAATAATAAAGATGTTAAAGTTGTGAAAAGTGTTTACCATGTTGATCACATTCATGAGGTTTCTTCCAAGAAAGAATCTTATATATTTTTGAAACGAGTGGGACATGAAAAGGCTTTTGCACAATGATTACATTCATAGTTTTGTCCAACATGGGTTCTTTCATGTTTTGGGGGAAAATCCTTATGAAAAGGCTTTTACCACAATGATTACATTCACAGGTTTCTTTCCAATTTGGTTTCTTTTATGGTTTTGAAGACAAAAACTTTGTGAAAAGGCTTTAACTATATTAATTACATTAATAAAGCTTCTCTCCAGTATGTGATCATTTATGTCTTTGGAACCTTTTCACTTATAAATGGCTTTGTCCACATTGATTACATAACTAAGGTTTCTCTGGTATGGGTTCTTTTATGATATTGAAGATGACCTTGCTGTATAAAGCCTTTTCCACATTGATTACATTGATAAAGTTTCTCTCCAGTATGTGTTCTTTTATGGGTTTGGAGACTACTGTGACATGAAAAGGCTTTACCACATTAATTACATTCATAGGCTTTCTCTCCAGTATGGGATATTTTATGATATTGGAGCCTACTGTGATCTGAAAAGGCTTTACCACATTGATTACATTCATAAGGTTTCTCTCCAGTATGTGTTCTTTTATGTCTTTGGAGATTACTGTAACATGAAAATGCTTTACCACATTGATTACATTCATAAGGTTTCTCTCCAGTGTGTGTTCTTTTATGATACCGGAGACTACTGTGACATGAAAAGGCTTTGCCACATTGATTACATTCATAGGGTTTCTCTCCAGTATGTGTTAACTTATGACATAGGAGTTTACCATTACAAGAAAAGGCTTTACCACATTGATTACATTCATAAGGCTTCTCTCCAGTATGTGTTCTTTTATGATATTGGAGATGACTGTGACATGAAAAGGCTTTACCACATTGATTACATTCATAAGGTTTCTCTCTAGTATGTGTTCTTTTATGTCTTTGGAGATTACTGTGACGTGAAAAGGCTTTACCACATTGATTACATTCATAAGGTTTCTCTCCAGTATGTATTCTTTGATGAGACCGGAGACTACTGTGACATGAAAAGGCTTTGCCACATTGATTACATTCATAGGGTTTCTCTCCAGTATGTGTTAACTTATGACATTGGAGACTACCATTACAAGAAAAGGCTTTACCACATTGATTACATTCATAAGGCTTCTCTCCAGTATGTGTTCTTTTATGAGATCGGAGACTACTGTGACATGAAAAGGCTTTACCACATTGATTACATTCATAAGGTTTCTCTCCAGTATGTGTTCTTTCATGGATTTGGAGATGACTTTGTTGTGAAAAGGCTTTACCACATTGATTACATTCATAAGGTTTCTCTCCAGTATGTGTTCTTTTATGTGTTTGGAGATGACCGTGACGTGAAAAGGCTTTACCACATTGATTACATTCATAAGGTTTCTCTCCAGTATGTGTTCTTTTATGTGTTTGGAGATGACCGTGACGTGAAAAGGCTTTACCACATTGATTACATTCATAAGGTTTCTCTCCAGTGTGTATTCTTTTATGATATTGGAGATAACCGTGTCTTGCAAAGGCCTTACCACATTGGTTACATTCATAAGGCTTCTCTACAATATGACTTCTTTCATACCTGTAACAATAATGGATACATGTGAATGAATTTACCACATTCATTAGCCTGATCATTTTACCAACATAAATAAACTTTATAGTAATAATAAAGCACACTCAGATCTTAACCTTTTATCATGCCAGGTGTTGGTGGTGCACATCTGGTCCACAGAGTGAGTTCCAGGACAGCCAGGGCTACACAGAGAAACTGTGTCTCGAAAAACAAAAAAAAAAAAAAGGTTTTATTACTTTGATGTCCACGGTTGTACTTGCTCACTGTGGGTTGCTTTACCTCTTTGAAAATACCTGTGATTGTAAAAGCATCTATTACATTTATAGCCTCATTTTTCTATTTGAGATTTCTTTTTTGTTTGTTTCTTTTTGTTTCTTTGGTTTTGTTTATTTTTGAGACAGGGTTTCTCTGTGTAGCCATGGCTATCCTTGAACTCACTCTGTAGTCCCAGCTGGCCTTGGACTCAGAAATCTGCCTGCCTCTGCATGCCAAGTGCTGGGATTAAAGGCATGTGCCACCACTGGTCAGCCTATATGAGATTTCTATATGATGTTTTTAACATGTCATAAGAAATATGGGACAACTCAGAGCATTAAAACTCTGATTGCATTCTTAGTTTTTCCTGTAGTGTGCATCACAGCACAGCAGTACTGTGAACCAGTATGAACAGAAGAATTTCCAAACTTCTATAACACATAGAGATTTTCTGTAGATGTTCCAAGTAAAGTTAGAAAACTAATTAATTACAAATATCTATCATATTCAGAAAGTCTACCAAAGGCAGAAAACTACATATCTTCTCATTGTTCTGAAGTAGATAGAGGTACATTGTTCCTTTTAGTATATCTATGCTCAGATGGTTTCATCAATTCTGACAATTGATACACCCATTAAAAAAGAAGAACAAATGAAAGGTTTCCACATTGAATTAACACACATTGACTTTTTTTCATTGCAGACATGATTAATGTTTCTCCTCAACAACATTCTTGACTCTCATAAACTGACCTTGCCATAAACTTAAAAATTTCACTACAAGAATATGAGCATCACCAACTTTATCATGGAGTATTTGCTTATTAGAAGCTTATGGGTACATGTTTATCACTGTTCAATGTGCAAAATCTAAATATTATGAGACTATACAAAAAAAAAGACTAGACAATACTAAATAGTTGCACAACATAGCTCTAATGGAGATACAAATCAATTAAAGGAATCACTTAAGGCATTGTTTCCTTCTCTTCTTTCTTACAGAAATGCCTTGCAAACACCAATCAGATAACTGACATTGAGGTACACAGTTTTGGGAGAATATTATAACCATAGCTACAATAAAAGAACTGATATTTTACAAACTTGCTTTCCTTTAGAGCTTCCAGATCATATTAAAATTTCCTCACAGGCATATTTGTATCAGCTTAAACATTAAAATTACCTTTTATGACTTCTAGAAGTTTGGTGTTGTTCTTCAGTATGATGGTCTTCCAAATTATAGCCTGAAACCAAAGTACCAGAAAATGAATGATATGGTGTTGGAATTAGGCAAAATTCAAATTACTCTGAATTTTCACAGCAATTAACCTGATTTATTCAACTCAGTGTTACTTTTTCTCCATTGAAATGAGAGATGATCATCAGTAACCCAGGAACATTTTTCTTTTATATTGAAATGCAAAAATAAAAAAAGAGTCACAGACTTGCCTATAGTAGTAAGGTTCCAGTAGGTCTCAAGCATCACATCTTTGTAGAGATTCTTCTGGGAAGTATCCAGCAAATTCCACTCTTCTGCAGTGAAGTTTACGTGTACATCGTCAAAACTCACTGCTTCCTAAAGTATACCATACATGTAAACAACACAAAGCCTGATACTGACATCAATACAAAGTAAATGTATGCTTCCTAGAAAATATAATCATATAATTTAGGTGATTCTTCCACTTATTTGCTGACACACAAATTATCATTTAATCACCATGTCAGTTTAGAAGAAACTTGAAATATAAGGTTCATCTGTGTTACTCCTGAACCCTTTGAATAGGATATAGCCTTGGGACACAAATGGCAATTGAGAGGGATATGCAGGGGAAACAGATCAACTGTACTGAGCACACATCTGAAAATCTGTATGAACAATTACTAACTAAAAAAAGTGATGGGCAAAGGTGCATATATTTGCTCATGTCTTTAATCATAGAGGTACAGGCAGGTGTTATGTCATTGAGCTGATGCCAGCACAGAATACAAAATGAGTTTCAGGACAGCAAATCTTACATGTTAAGAACCTCACTCTGCTACAAAAATAAAACAGGAAAAAATGATAGAATGAACTCACAGTTCTTTACTAAAATTCCTACAAAGAATTATATTCACTGTAGTTCTGTATTCATCTTGCAAAAACATGCAGTGAACCAGTTCAAACAGCAACATTATTTAAATTTTACTAGAAGGGAACTTATGTTTAAGCAGTTAAAAAGTAGACAGATGAAAATATTAGTAATGCATATGTTGATCAGAAATAAGGAACATAGTTCAGGAGATATAGCTTAGGAGTTGAAAGGTCTTTCTGGTCTTCCACATAATGGTGGTCAATTTCTAGCATACACATGTGGACCAACACCTGTCCATTTCCTCAAGATCAGGAGTTCTTCTGACAACAGTTAAGATGAGGCACACATGATATTCATATTCATACACCCAGCCATAATACATTTATTTATTCAAAAATTTCACAACAAACATAACACTTAGGCAGGACATCACATGCCTGCAATTCAATGAATCTGAAGCATCAGATAATATTGATGACATGAGCAGAAGCCATCCAGAGAAACAGAATATAATCTATATATTAGGCTGAATTTCATAATGAAACATGTGGATCAAGAGCAGCACAGAAACATGTGCTTATTGAACAAAACCATGTCAGGGGCCTTATGTGATTTCTCTATCTACTCTCAGCACAGGAAGGGCTTCACAAAAAAAATTTGTTCTAGAAAACCAAAAACTGAAAGAATAAAGTTAAAAATATAAAACCACCAGGTTTGCAAAATAGCATAGCATTGAACAAAAAATGTGTGCACAGTATCTTATATGATTGAGGGACAGAGTCCAAATGGGGAGTGTATAGGTGCATGAGAAGAAAGCTGAAGGATCAGATTCAACCACAACACTGGAGACACCCAGAACAAAATTTGTCCTGTCTAAAAGAAATGAAGCTGGGCAGAGGTGGCTCATGCCTTTAATCCCAACACTTGGGCATCAGAGGCAGGCAGATTTCTGAGTTCGAGGCCAGCCTGGTCTACAGAGTGAGTTCCAGGAAAGCCAGGGCTACACAGAGAATCTCTGTCTCAAAAAAACAAACAAACAAACAAACAAAAACAAAAAATAAAAAAATGCAGAAGTAAAGATGGAGCAGAGGCTGAAAGAAAGGCAAATGAAAACTCAATCAGTAGGAGACACACATAGACAAGCTTGAATCCATGACGTTATTAAGGATATTTTGTTATGCTCCCACACAGGAGCCTTGCATAATTATCCATTGAGAGGCTCCACCCAGCAGCTGACTGAAGCAGAAGCAGAGATCCACAGTCAAACATTGCATGGACCTTGGTAACTCTGATGGAAGAGTTGGGGAAAGGATTGAGGGTCCTGAAGAGGATAGAAACCCCACAGGAAGACCAACAGACTCAACTAACCTTGATCCTTGGGGACATTCAGAAACTGAGGCACAAACAATAACATACACAGTCTGGACAAAGAACCCTGGCCCATAAGTAGCAGATGTGCAGCTCAGTCTTCATGATGGTCTTACAACTACTGTAGCAGGAGCTGTCCCTAAAGCTGCTGTCTATCATTGGGATCTGTTATTTTAACTGGGCTGCCACATCTGGCCTCAGTGGAGAGGATGCACCTAACCCAATAGAGACTTGATGCACCATCATGGATACCCAGGGGCCCACACCCTCTCAAAGGACAAACAGAAGATACAGGAGGAACTCTGTGAAGGCAGGTGACCTAGAGTAGAGACTCCACTAAGTTCATAGCCATTTTATTTATAACAACTTGAAACTGGAGAGAATCCAGATGTCCCTCAACCAAAATGTGAATACAGAAAATGTGGTTCATTTACAAAAGGAAAAACTACTTAGGTATTAAATACAAGGACATCATGAATTTTGCAGGCAAATGGATACAGCTTGAAACTATCATCTCGATTGAGGTAACCCAGATCTAAAAGCACATGCATGTATGTGCTCACTTACAAGTGAATAATAATCATATCATACAGGAAACCCACACTACACTCCATAGACACAAAGAAACTAAACAAGAAAGAAGGCCCGAATGAACATGGTTGAATCTCACTCAGAAGAGGGAATAAAGCAATCATAGGAGGCAGATGGAAGAGAGAGAACTGGATGGGAGAGCAGATAAGAAAGGGGAATCGAAGAGAACAACGAACAGGTGTGGTGAGAGACAAGAGAGGGCCAGAGGGGGGAAATGAATGAAAATCTGCAGCTGGCTCAGGGGAGAGGGTTACATTTATGGTATGCCAGGGACCACGAATTGGAGGGCAACTAGGAGTCTATGTGGTCAATCTTAGCTGAGATGCATAGCAATTAGATATGGATGCTGAAGAGGCCACATCTGCAATCAGGCAGGATTCTCAGTAGAGAGTTAAAGACACCAACAAATCCAAAAACCTTTCTACCCAAAATTTTTCTTGTCTATGAATACAATCTACAACATAGATTCTGTCAGAAGCAAAATATCCCTTAGATACCATGTTGTTGTTGTTGTTGTTGTTCTAACTTGCTTGTCTGCTGCTGTGATCGAATCCTCTGGGCAAAATCATCTCAGGTAATAAGTGTTTGTTGTACATGGTTCTGTCAGATCAGTCCATCATTTTGAGAGCTTAGATTAGAAAATGAAGGCAAAACTCATGGACATACACTGTCTCCTGGCTTGCTCTCTTGCTAGGTCACTGTCTCATGCTCAGCCTGCTCTCTCATCCAGCCCAGGACCACTTGCTTAGGGATGTTGCAATACTCAGTGGAAGAGCCTTCCTAATCAATCATCAACACTATCTCTCACAGACATAGCATCTAGCCATTCTGATGAGGGCACATCCTTGACTGAGGTTCCTTCAGATGACTGTAGCTCTGAAATGCTGAGAACTGAAAACAACAATGACACAGACTCAATAATAAATGAGGAAGTTGTTACAACACAAAATCAATGATTTAACCACATCAATTACAGGAGCTCCTGCCACCACAAGAGGGAGTTGGAGTTGTGGCTGAGTAAGGACAAAATAGAGAGGGCACCTGGCTCAGAGCAGGGAAGGATACACTGGAATAGGGAGTTCAGAGGCTGTGCTGACCTGTGGTGAGTTTTTTTAACCCTGAGTTTCCCAGGCCAGTGCTACAGAAGACGAGGCTAAAACAGCTGGAAGGGGAACAGAAAATCAGATTGACCCACACAACTGGAAATGGCCACCAACAAAGACAACACCTCTGGTCCAAGGAAGATATGCTAGCTTTGTGAGAATCGATGAAAAACGACCTTCCATCTCATGACAGCTACAACTTCAAAACTACAGAGTCACATATGAACTGGGCAGAGGGTAGTTCAGGAGGTGGAAAATGAGGTCTTTGTCTTTCTACCCTTTAAAATAAAGTAGGCAGAGCCTGATTTGGCCCTGGATGCTGTCTTGAAGAGCTCTCTGTCATGGACTAGTCAATGGGTCTAGGTCCTGTTGTTAAGAGGGATTTAACCCAAGGTGTGAAGCTAGTAACTAAATAGACTAGGGTGGAGTCTGTCTCATTTTCTCAGTGAGAGAATAACAAAGTGCCACACACAAAATAGACAGCCACAAGGGGGCGGTAAAGGCTACCCAGCAGATTCCTCCACTTGGACAGAGGAGAAAATGAAGAGAAGCAGGTAGCTATGAGTCCTGTAGCAGCATTCCAAGTCTGCTCTAACCTTCCCAGAAATTAAGACCTGAGGCACTCAGTCCAATATACCAGGCTCTGGAACATCTTTGAAGCACTTTGTGGATGTGACTCTCCAGTGTATCCAGTATAGCAGGGTTTCATGTTCAATTTAGTCATCTCCATCCACATATACTCAAGAAAAATGTGAAAACCAAGGCATACACACAAATCTGGCAGAGAAGCCACTGACACAGAAACAACAATGGTGCATCTTAAACACTGGCCTTTCAATCATTTAGTTGGGAGTCCTGAGGGTCTTGGGTCAATGCACCAAGATGTTATGTCTAAGCTAGAGAGACCACAATGACCAACAAGGAGCCTATTGCAATGCAAACACATGGAGGTCTTTATTATGAGCTCTGTAATAAGGATTCTCACCAGTCAGCCTCATATGAGACCAAAACTGAGAGTCTAGAGGAGCTGAGTATTTATTGTAGTTACAGCAAGATTGGGGCATTAACATACAGGTCAGCAACTTAATATTTTAGAAACTACATGTCTGGCATAATGTGTAGGAACCAATCCAAAGGGCAAAAATCCATCTGACAACCATGATGGGTAGACTAACTTTATCTCTGTAAGGTGTATTAGTTATCAATATGTAGCTTAACCCTGCAGTTGTACCTTGACTGTTGACAAAGGGGGCTTGTCATAAGAAGTTTGCTAAGGTTGACATTGTGCACTCTCAGAAACAAAATTGATTGTGCTTTACAAACTCATCTTTGTGCCTGAGGCCCTTATTGAAAGATACTCCTGTTCAACCACAAGCCATGCACTGCAGTAGAAAAGGTTCTTTGTCCAAAGACCTGCCTCACTATCTGTTACTTCAGATCCTAATATCACTAACTCTGAGACAGAATACCAGTGGACATTGCCTGTCCCCCTGTGCATGCCTCTCAAAGTTAAGATAGACAATGCCCACCTGCCCTTCCTTTCCTGCCTCATCCCTGTGTCTCAGCCTCACTTGTGCAGAGAATCCCTGTTCAACCACATGCTTTACCTGCCAGGACACAGGTAAGCTTTCTATAGATCTACCACACTGTCTGTTATCCCAGATGCAATGATCACAGTTTCCCCTAGCACTGTACTAAACACCAGAGGCAGCTTTACCTCTGTCCTGACTATGTTTCCCTGTGGTTGCTAAGATCATCTCTTCCTACCCACCTCTTTTCCCTGCTCCCACCATTACCCAGCATTCCCTATTGAAGATACCCACCAAACCCAACAAACAGGCCAGTAAAAAAGGCAAATCTCAGGCAAATTTTTCTGTAAATCCAGACATCAAACAGTAACCTGGGAACAAAATTTCCACCCAAGAAAGACAAATCCAGAAATCAGTACCTAAATCAATAATCACTTCAAACCTAGAGGACTAGACACCAGCATAGGAATATAATAAATAATAATTGGGAAAATATGTCACCAAGAAATCCAAGCTATCCTATCACAGCAGGTCCTGAGAAATAAAAACATGCAACAGATATGGTACAAAAGATGTTGTTTAGTCAGTCGGTGATGGTGCACACCTTTAATCCCAGCACTCGGGAGGCAGAGACACATGGATTTCTGAGTTCAAGGCCAGCCTGGTCTACAGAGTGAGTTCCAGGACAGCCAGGCTTACATAGAGAAACCCTGTCTCAAAAAACAAAAAAAGACATTGTTTGGAAGAAGGGAGATGAGTGAGAACCTGGGGAAGGTAATGAGGCAGGAAAGAGAACCTGCAGACAGGCAGACAGACAGGGAGAAGAGAGAGAGAGAGACGTGAGAGTAAAAAAAGAGAATAGAGAGGGGCATGTGCAGAGAACAGAGACAGGGAACAAACATAGACAGCAGCTGCAGCTGGTGGTCCGTGTATATAAAGCACACATGACAACAGCAGCAGGTGATGGAGGCAGGGAATGACTTAAGCACTTGCTAAGCCCCTCAGAGGAGGCCATTGAAATTGCCTGTGCACTGACAACTACAGAGGCAAGGTTCACCCACAGAACAGGAAAGGAAGAGAGAGTCTCAGATATTAAAGATGAATAAAACAAAATGGATACATCGGTCAAAAAATGTGGATACTAAAAGTTTCCTGGCAATAAACAGCCAAGAATTCTTCAACATGTGAGAAGGGAAAACTACAGATAATTGAAATAGGAGAAAGAGGAAGTTCAGTCCAAAGGTCTAGAAAATATTTTCAATGAAATTATAAATGAAGAATTTCCTAAACCAAAGAAGATGCCTGTTAATGTACAAGAAGCATCAAAAAAAAAAAAAAAAAAAAAAAAAAAAAAAACCAGCAGATTGGAGAAAAGTCCCTTAACCACATAATAGTCAAACACTAAACATAAAAAATAAAGCAATATATGAAACTGCAACAGAAAAAAAAAATTAACAAAAACTAAACAAAACAAAAACAAGTTATGTATGAAAATGGATCTGTTAGACTTATGCCTGTTTTCTTAAAAACAGGTTTTGTATGTTTGTTTGTTTGTTTGTTTGTTTTTTGAGACAGGGTTTCTCTGTGTAGCACTCGCTGTCCTGAAACTCACTCTGTAGACCAGGCTGGGTTCAAACTCAGAAATCCACCTGCCTCTGCCTCCCAAGTGCTGGGATTAAAGGCGTGTTTCATCACTGCCCACCTATGCCTGTCTTCTTAATGTATACTATAAAAGACAAAAGGATTTGGACAAATGTACTGCAGAGTCAGAGAAACCACCCATGTTTCTACAGGAAAGCAACTGGTCCAAATGTTTTGGGCAGATTCAGAATCAGCCATGACAATGATGTTACTCAGAGGTCACCTCCTGATCTAACACATGAGGAGCATCACCAGGGACCTCACAGGTGGTCACATCTGGCTGATGCTTCCCATGCAGCCCCAGAGAGGACCCAGCACCCTGGCTCCCACTGCTCAGCAGTGGGCAGTGATCCTGTACTCACCATGACTCGATTTCAGAGCTTCCTGAGGTCCCCACACTGCACCTGACAGTAGAATTCAGAGCAAGGCACAGATGAACATTCAAGCCTGCACAGGCACAGCAAACTTGCAAAATGGCACCCGGAAGAACCTGCCTCCTTGTCTGATTGGCAGGTCTGCCTGGAAGCCTTGATTGGCCAGTGAGTCTTACCACTCCATAAGGTTAAAGTGTGCTTCCAGACCAGGGTCAGACCTTTTCCAGAGCTCAGGAGGGGTTTGCACTCCATTAAGTTTTGTTTCTGTCTTCAAAGAGGAATCTCACCCCACCCAGCCCTGGGGGAGAACCCAGCATTCCAGCTCTGGCTGTTCAGCTGCCTGCTCCTCCCCTCTTAGAGCAATGATCCTACACCTACCAGGACCTGACTCCAGACCTTACCTGAGCTTTCCTCACAGAACTTGCCTTCTTCTTCCTGTAATCAAGGTGAACAGCTTCCATAGCCCAATACTCAAGGTGCATTGGAGGTATCAATCTGACCCACAAGTGGAAGGATGCCCTGGTTATTTCTTTCTTTCTTTTTTTTTTTCTTCTTTTTTTTTTTTTTTTGGTTTTTCAAGACAGGGTTTCTCTGTGTAGCCCTATGGGTCCTGGAACTCACTCTGTAGACCAGGCTGGCCTTGAACTCAGAAATTTTCCTGCCTCTGCCTCCTAAGTGCTGGGATTAAAGGTGTGTGCCACTACTGCCCAGCCACCCTAGTTATTTCTTAGCATTGTCTAAACTCCACCCAAGTTACTTGGCAACAGAAAGGTATGCTTCTCCCCATGGTTACCTGGCAACAGCATGGTAGGCCTGACCCACTATAAAAGTGGCTGCTTTCTCTTACTCTATCTTCTGATATCTTGCCCATTTGGTATCCTTTCTCTTGCCCACTTGAGCTCTTCCCTTCCCCCTCTCTCTGCACATGCTCATGCCCAGCCTCTACTTCTCTACTCTCTGCCTCTCTCTGCCTTTCCCTGTCTCTACTACCCTCTTAACTCTCCTCCCCATGTCCTGAATAAAGTATATTATATACTATACTGTCTTCTGGTGGGTTGCTTCTGGGGAAGAGCTGTCTCAGCATGAGGCAT
Source organism: Arvicanthis niloticus (assembly GCF_011762505.2). Classification (NCBI taxonomy): domain Eukaryota; kingdom Metazoa; phylum Chordata; class Mammalia; order Rodentia; family Muridae; genus Arvicanthis; species Arvicanthis niloticus. Next base: position 924,508 of record NC_133431.1, read on the forward strand.
GGTCCCTTGGGGTGGGGGAGAGAAATATCTCAATAGGAGGTACGAGCCTGATGAGACATCCCCTTCCTCCACACTTCCCCACACACTCATAGAACATATTCCATCTCTCTTTAAAGAGAGATAACTGTGGGGAGGAGCATACCTGGCTGTCACCAGGTAACTGTGAGGTAGAGTTTTAGACAGAATGCTAACACCATTAATATTAAAGTGGAGTTTTAGAAATCAAGCTTCATACTGGGCTCAGGGAACCTATATCTCGGGTTCATCAGATGATAGTATCAATCAACACTGGAGAAAATCTAGAATCATAAGGGAAACACAGTTGAGCACTACTGTCAGCCAGAACATCTTCATCTGTGGCAATGTGAAGAAAAACCAGAGTTGGATTAGTACAGGTTCTCTAGATAAACATAGCTCAAATCATAGAGATAATGAATCTTTGTATAGAGAAAGGTTATGTAATGGAATGTCCCAATAAAGGCTGTTGGACAAGGTAAATTAGAAAAATCAAGGACTTCTTGACTTCATGTTGCCGGATATTACAGCTGATATTCAGTGAATACCAGAATTTTGAAGAACAAAGTACTTACTAATACCAGTTTCAAAATGCAAATTAACAAATCATCTTTGTTTTGTGAAAAGAAGTAGGGCCAATACAAAAAACAAAAAAGCAAAAAAAAAAAAAACTGCCCTGTTCAATGTCCTTTATATATGTAGGTTGTCAAAAGAATCTGTAGCCCAGATTAAAGGTTTATCTGAACATCTCAAAAGAGCAAGATTAATAAAGGGTTTCTCACTTCAAAAGTTGTAAATAAGAAATGTACCCCACAGCAATCAGGATTTGAGTTAGGGTTAGGGGATTATACATTTATGGTTAGGATTAGTATAAGTGTTTTTAGAATTCAGTTTAGGAGGTTAGGAAATTCAGAGGTGAGTGTTAGGATAGGGTTAGGCTCAGGGTTAAGGTTAAGGTGGCCACCATTATTCTTGATGGTCCTACTGAGTCAATATTATCCCTATTACACAAAGAAGAAATATCAGGCCTACAAGGTATTCATTTTATATCTAAATGGTTTGTTTTATTCTTATTCTGATAGCTTCTCTCTTACTTATAGAAAGCTTTCTCAAAAGAACCTAAAAGTTTTTCTAGCCATTTACCTCCAAAACTAGTATACTAACAAAGGAAGCAAAGACTTTGATATTCACAGAACCCCACAGATAACCAAAGATTAAGATTCTGAGAGTCACAGAGCTTGCTGCCAGCAAAGAACATTTATGTTACCCTATTCTGTGTTTCACCATCAGTTATTTCTGCAGTTAATTTTCCTCTGAGATAAAATGTGCTTCAGTACTCTTCTGCTCTAGACATGTCTGGTTTAATTTCTCACCAACCTAAAAATAAACTTACTAACATTTCTCAGTGAAGTTTTCACTTTAAAATGAAAATTCTGAAACAGAAATCCCAGACAAGCAATAGACACAAAGTCATGGCTTATAAATATTTACTTTTTATTAATTACATGGGGAATATACACATGAGACATGGTTTGTTATTCACATTATGTACTTAATAGCAAATGAATCACAAGTAAATTAAGCTTGTTAACTTGATCCTAGTTCATTTTGTTCCTAATGAAAATAAACTTAAAAATTGGTTTGAAAGGACAAAAATATATTTAATTCTTATATCTACACAGGTACAATAAATATAAACTGATAATATGGGTCTGAATCTTTCCTTGGAATAGGTAACGTGTTTTAAAGATTTTACTACTCCTAGACCAGAAGATGTTATTAATACTGGACATTGTCCTCACTCATACAAGACTAACACATCTATGTTTTTAACTATGATAAATACATATTTTAAATTGTATGCAGCCATAAACATGTTAATAATTTAAAAGACATTTATATCTAGTAAAACCTCTTTAAATCAGATAAATATACAAAGATAGACAGATCCAGCACAGGGCTTATCTTATCTTCTAAATTAAACCACAGCCATTTTCATACCTTCGGCTCTGTTGAATTAAAATAATTACAGCACGTCTTTTTAAATGTTACTGAACCTCTATCAAAAAATAACATGGCTGGCCAGAATTTGTACAACTTGGAAAAGTAATAACTATTTAGGTAATATAAAGTTGTCTCCAGATGTACTGAGTAAAGTATTTTTAATGTGACTGATTGCAGGATGTCTACAGTCTCAGAAGAAACACTTTGTCAATTTTTTTGTATGTAAAACCAATTATTTCACCATAATCCTAGGGTGAACTATGATAATTTTGAAATGAGGTGCCACTGAGAACTTAGAAAGAGGGGATATAAATTGCTTATTCCCCACCCCTGAATAAATATTCTCACAATAGATTGTGAATTTTTTTGTTAACCCTATTGTATGTTATGGTATTAATATTTATAAAATATTAGGATGATCTAAAGATGCAAATGGTTTCAATTAAAAAGTTATGTATAGAATACAATGGAAATTCCCCAAATGAGAAGAAAAAAAAGCATACACAGCCGTTGGAAGTTCTGAAGGAATAAATGAGGTATTTAAGGCACTTAGATCATAAAAAATTGGGGAAATACATATGGGATAAAGTATCTGTCTTCAGATCAACATTTATGACAAACTGGCTGTAATATAAGTTTTATCCTATCCTGTGTCCAGTCTACATTGAGGAGAGTCAGAATACAGGGATGATTCCCTCAAAGCTTCTATGGGAAGTCAGACTCAGCCCAAGCAAGGATATCGAGTAATGTTCACTAAGAGAGAAATAGTACAAAGAAAAGCTTGAAGATACAGAGATTCCTCAGAAGATCAAGTGATAACCTAGACAAGAAATTTCAACAGACCTTAACAGGTCAACAGAAGTTGATTTTGCTAAACAAATGTGTAATCTGTGTCCTTCACTACAGTAACCATGCCTGCTCCCTGATTTAAATGTGATGTAGGAGCAGCAGGTACCTGATCTTCATGCAGGGTTCTGGTGAAGCAAACAGCTGGCTCAAGTTATATCCTTTTGTGAAGGGTTATGGAATATTGTCCAACTCATAATAAATGTACATTTCTCCTTATAAAACATAACCCATGTTAATAATGATGCTAGGAATATTTCCTCAAAATTTAATTATTCATATATTACACTAGATTGTAATAGAAGAGAATCAGTGGTTGAATATAAACTTGTAATGGGTTGTCCAAAATTCCTCAATATTTTTTCACCAAACTACTGGCCTTATGTAGCTGCCTGCGGCCACGAATCAACTAAGTTCACCTGAAAGGGGGCTGGGAATGAAAAGGGACGGAGGATGAGAAGAGATGAAGCCAAGACAAAGTTCTGTGATCAAGGCTCTAAGCTTTAATGTTCAGCTCTCAATTTAAATGGGGGAGGCCCAACCCAAAACCCCTCCTTTTTCAGCTGAAGATGGGTGGGATAATCCATAATCCATTCCTGGTCATGGCCTGAGATATCTCAAGGCAAGTCCAGGGGCAGTTCTGCTTCTATGTTCTGTGAAGCTAAGGTGGGTAACTCCACCTAGATCCTATCACTTGGTCTGTTGTGGTAAACAAGGTCTCTCAGGCCTGCTCAAGGCTCGGGGAAAAGTACAGCCTTACAAGAAGGACAAACATATCAGTCTTCTACCACCCAATACAAAGCATAACTTTGGTTTTTAGGTGGTACTCTTGCCTATTTTCTTCCTATAATAAGCGTAATACTGCCCTAATTATGTTCGCAACTCTATCCTGAATAGAAATTATGATGGTCCTAACAGTCTGGCTTTTGTGTATTGTGGATGTCACCCGACTCATATAACAGAATCCTTCCATGTGTGCTGCCTTCCATGACTGTCTTATTTTGAGAATCTTTGTCATTTCTTTTGTTTTATTTTGTCCCCTTAAAAGGACTCTTCTCTGAGTCACCGTAACTGCTGCTCTTTCTATATCACCCCTTTGGTGAGTTTAACAACGTAGAAGGATCCATTGTACAAACACCAGAAAGTACAGATATCCTCTCAAAGGTGACTGCAGTGCCAGCCCACTCATATTCATCTTGTCACAGCATCACCAGTGATGGATTCACGGAAAGACAGGAGAACTTGTGAGAAACCTGAAGAATGGGAAAGGCTAAACACAGGGATGTAAAACACACTGACATACAACCACTTCTTCAAATGAGGTAAGGAAGGTAGCTCAGGTATTTGTGGTGGCCGTGCAAACTGGAGGATCTGAATTACATAAAATGGACCCTTGAAAAACACATAAGATGCTGATTGGAACTAATATGCTGTGTGAGTTATGGATTACATGCAGATCCATTGAGAAAGCTTAGGAATGAGGGAATCTGTCGTACATATCACCCTCTGTGACTTTGACATAACTATTCCTTTAACATACCTGGATCTAACAAATTGTGTATACAAAGACTATAAAATTTCCCAGCACAGGTGTCATCAAGTGCACACAAACACACACCCCACTCAGACAGACACACACAGAAACAAACACACACACAAGACACAGACACACACACATAACCACACACTCCCACACAAGCACACAAACCCTGACACAAACACACACTGACACACAGACACAGCTCGACACACACAGACACACACACACAAATAAATACACACAGAGAGAATGACCACAGACACCCACACAACACAGAAACACAGAGACACACACAAATTAAAGTTCCTACAACATGAGGAACTTCACTGTATTCTGCATTTATCTAATTTCTACTGAAACTGGCATGGGATATTCTCTCAATTTTGTAAGTTGAAGTTTACAGAGAAGGAGCAATTTGGTTCACATCAGGAAAAGTATAGAAATTTTATGCTAAAATCACAAAGTTTAGGATATTTTAAAACTACAATCATTATACAATATTAATGTAAGTCTAGGCCAGAGAAGAAGAAGAAGGAAGAGGAGAATGAGGAGGAAGAGGAGGAGGAGGAGGAGGAGGAGGAGGAGGAGGAGGAGGAGGAGGAGGAGGAGGAGGAGGAGGAGGAGGAGGACGAGGAGGAGGAGGAGGAGGAGGAAAAGAGGACCGTAGAGAAGTCGTCTGATAACTGTTACCATTTGATGCCGGGAAAGACCTATGTGTTGTTCTCACTATATGCAAGTACTGATAAACTGTGATCCAGGCTGATCTCAAACTCATTGTGTCCTGCCTTAAAATACACTTAAATGTTTTTCTTTCTGCTCCAACTCCTGGGTGCCAGGGTTATAAGCATGGGCACTTAGTGTAATTGAACAGTACTTGTGAATCAGACTAGATCTTTGCCCACGTTAAACAAAAACTCTACAAATTATCATACCTATCAATATGTTTTTAAATTAAATAAGCATTCAAGAAAACAGAGTTCCCTGAGGAGCAGTGCACATGATAAAAACTACACTGGCAAGGTGGATAACAATTAACACGTATATGGAACATAACAGTTAAACTGATAACATTTATTTTAAAAGAAATATTAATAATACATGGTTGTTCAGCTTACTGAATGTCTTTGCACCACATGCATACAATTCACACAGAGGCCAGAAGCAGGCATCAGATTCTCTAGAATTAGAGTTCAAGACATTTGTAGCTGTCCTGTGCATCCTCTGTGACTGCAATAAATTTTCCTAATGGAGAACACATTTTTCCTGCCCACACTACAGTTGACTTTTGTCCTTCCAACCAAGTGTTCTGGATCACTCCCAATCAAAGAGAAAACTCTGCAAACCTGTAGTGACAGGTACACGAGGTAGGTGGGCTAATTGTCTTACACTGCCACACATCCATAGAAGACTTCTGTGAGTTCAGGTTCCAGCCGCAGGATGACTGACCATCAGTTTGCAACAGATTTGTCACCTCGAATCTAAGATAACAATGCCAATTTTTTTTTAATTAAATTACTGGCCTTACAAACTCTGCATCTCCATGTCTGATGTCAGAGTGTTCTTCAGATCTCCAACTCCTTCCTGCCCTGCTCACTGCAGCACAATTCTTTCTCTATGGCTGATTATATTTCCTGAAAGTAGTGTTCCTGAGAAGGTATCCCACAGCTCTGGAATCTAAAACTCTTGGGGTCTCCAAAGTAACTTCAAAATTACAGATAAATATAGACTTCAATGCTTTATGCCATCTAAACAGCCTATATTTTCAATATAAATGCAAATGACAACATTCCCAGTTTCTGTCCAGAAGCAAATTCATATTTTACTTAGCATTTTAATTTTGGAACTTGCATATTAGAACTGTTATGATTAAATCCTAAGACCAAGTGTCAAATAACAAACAACTTGATCTGGCTGGTTCTTACAAACCTCACTGTATTGATCTACCTGCCTGTCTCTAAACCAGTTCCAGGCAGTTTTTATCACTATTGCTCTGTACTACAGCTTGAGGTCCGGGATATTGATTCTCCCAGAAGTTCTTTTATTGTGGAGCATAGTTTTCTGCTATCCTGTGTTTTTTTTTTTTTTTATTTTAAGTAAATTTGCATATTGCTCTTTCTAGCTCTATGACGAATTGAGTGGGAATTCTGATGGGGACTGCATTGAATCTGGAGATTGCTTTTGGCAAGATGGTCATTTTTACTAAATAAAGTGTGCCAATCCATGATCACGGGAGATTTTTCCGTCTTCTGAGATCTTTGATTTCTTTCTTCAGAGACTTGAAGTCCTTGTGATGTTTAGGTATGGACCTTGAGTTCCTGATCTTTTCAAGACTTTTACCAAGAATGGAAGTTGAATTTTGTCAAATGCTTTCTCAGCATCTAATGAGATGTTCATGTGTGTTTTTTTAACTTTGTTTATATAATGGATCAATGGAATGGAACTGAAGACCCAAAAATACAGCCACACATCTATGGTCACTTGATCTTTGACAAAGAAGCCAAAACTACCCAGTGGGAAAAAAGACAGCATTTTCAACAACTAGTGCTGGTTCAACTGGCAGTCATCATGTAGAAGAATGCACATAGATCCATTCATATCTCTTTGTGCAAAGATCAAGAACAAGTGGGTGAAAGGCTTCTACTTAAAACCAGGTATGTTGAAACTAAGAGAAGTGAAAGGGGGGAGAGTTTCGAACACATGGGCACAGGGCAAAATTTCCTGAACAGAACACTAATGACTTATGCTCTAAGACCAACAATAGACAAATGGGACCTCATAAAATTGCAAAACTTCCGTAAGGCAAAGGACACTGTCAGTAGGACAAAACCGCAACTAACAGATTGGGAAAAGATCTTTACCAAACCTACATCTGATAAAGGGCCCATACTCAATATATGCAAAGAACTCAAGAAGATAAACTCCAGAGAACAAAATAACCCTATTAAAAACGGTGTACAGAGCTTTATGATGGTGACGGTTGGAGGACAAGATATAGCTACAAATGACTCCTGGTTTAGACAGGAGCACCAGGATTCACCACTGGAGGATTTAGATTTAATACAGCTTACAAGATGGGGATTCTAGTTGTTGCCACCAATGACTGAATTACGATTGATTCTGAACTAAGTTTGTGTGGTCGTTTCCTTCACAGGCGGCTCAACTGGGTTCCAGAGAAAAAAGACTCTTCAGTGAGACACTGGTCATGGCCCTGTGTTATGAATACTTCTGGAGAAGAGTAACCTAAACCTCGTTTTGTAATCTATAATAATGGCCACCCTGACAAGAAATGCCCACCAGAGAAACAGTGGCATGAATGGTGTGAAAATAACCAACCACTTTTTAATAGGATCTAAAGCCTGCTCCATAGATGAAACCCATACCTGCCACTGTTGACATGGCTGAGAATCTATGGTTGGGTATGTCATTGGCCTGAGGGGGAACTCAACATTATTATTGTGCCAAATAGCAAATATGAAATAAAATAAAAATACAAAATAAAATAAAATATAAAATATAAATGTAAAATATAAAACATAATGATACCTGAAGGCCTGTTGTTATGCTCAGAGATCACAATATCACTTGGCCCTGATCAGAGAAGCTTTCTTTTGAAGCAGATGGCAATTAATATTGAGACTCTCAACTGGTGAACAAGGATAGACGAGAAACTACAGTGCTCAGTCCCCAGTGGGATATCCACACCCCTCCGTGAAAGTCTTGTCATCTTTACAGAAGAGGGCTCAGAAAGTCTGAAGAGCCAGAGGGGATGCATAACTGCGAGGGAACCCTTTTCTAGACTCAACAGGACAGACACATATGAACTGCTTATAGAGGTCGTGACAATATACATAAGCCTGTTCAAGCTCAAGTAGGAAAGAATCCCAGCATGGACCCTGGAGGTGGGCATCGATGTCACTATGAGCTGAGCAATTACTGGCATTTGATATCTGCTCGGAGAGTCCATTTTCTTTAATGGTGTGACTCCTGGTAGGTCAACCATACTCTATACCCTGCTTCTCTGGCTAGATAGATAACACAGACTGGACTCATGGAGAGAGAGAGAGAGAGAGAGAGAGAGAGAGAGAGAGAGAGAGAGAGAGAGAGAGAGAGAGAGAGAGAACGAGGGGCAGAGGGAGAGGCATAGAGTTGAGGTGAAACATTGGATCTGTGAGGAGTTGGGGTACAGGGGAAGCATGATCAAAATAAACTATGATATTATCAAAGAATAAATAAAAGAATCAAATTTTCCATAAAAATGGGGTACAGAGATAAACAAACCATTCTCACCTGAGGAATATCACATGTCCAAGGATCCCCTATTACAGAAATGTTCAACATCCTTAGTCCTCAGAGAAATGCAAATCAAAACAACCCTGAGATCCCACCGCAGGCCAGTCAAAGTGGCTAAGATCAAAAACTCAGATGACACCAGATGCTGGGAAGGATGTGGAGAAAGAGGAACACTCCTCCATGGTTGGTGAGATTGCAAGCTGGTTCAACCACTTTGGAAATCAGTCTGTTGATGCGTCAGAAAGTTGGACATAGTACTACCTGAGGACCAAGCTTGTTGGGCCTAACACGAGGTCTGATCTCCATTCCACCTCCACCCTTCAGTCATGTACACAGGTGGAGGGCACGAACAGGCCCTAGAGAGATTTACATACTAATGAGGTACCTGAAGGCCAGAGGTGGAGCCGATTAAACATCCCTCCCCAGCCCCTCCCCCCTTCTCCCCTCCCCTTTTAACTCAGGTCGATCCTGGGTTTGAGGGGTATGCATCCAGATCCATCCACGATCCGCCATGTGAATAAACCGGTTTTGGAAACCCAAGGGCTTCCTCGTGTGTTGGGGCTGCGCCGCTATGAGGAACCGTGAGGAGCCGGGGAGAGGCTTTTAGTTAATGAGCAGCTGGGCCCAACTTCCAGCTGGAGAAACCCAGAGCGTTCCCAGCCGACTACCCACAGCGTGGCGGGAGGAACCGCGGGATCCCCAAGCCTTTTTTTCCCCCACACAAGCTATACCACTCCTGGGCATATAGCAAAAGATGCTCCAACAAATAACAAGGACACAAGTTCCACACGTTCATAGCAGCCTTACTTATACTAGTCAGAAGCAACAAAGAACCCAGATGTCCTTCAACAGAGAAATAGACACAGGAGATGTGGTGCATTTACACAACGCAGGACTACTCAGCTACTTAAAAACAACGAGTTCATAAAATTCTTAGCAAATGGGTGGAACTAGACAATATCATCCTGAGTGAGGTAACCTCGTCATGAAAGGACACACGTGGGATGAACTCACTGATAAGTGGATATTAGCCCAAAAGCTCGAATATAATTCACAGTCAACATGAAGCTAAAAAAGAAGGAAGACCTAAATGTGGATGCTTCAGTCCTTCTTAGAAGGGAGAACGAAACACTTGCAGGAGGGAGAGGGTGGGAAGAACGTGAGAGGAAGGGAGGATGAAGAAGGAGAAGAAGGGGAAGAGGGCAGAACCAGGTATTAGAGGAGAGAGGGGTGATTTGCAGATGGTCAGGAATTTGAACAGAGGTGGTAGCAATGGGCAACAGGGTACTGGGGTTAGCTACCAGCAAGTCCCAGATGCCAAGAAAGCAAAAGGCTCCCAGGACCCAACAGGGATGAGATTAGCTGAAATGCCTAACGATGAAGGGGAGATCCTATAGACACCATATCCAGAGGTTAGGCCAGGCCCCCAGTTGGGGATAGGCCAACCAATCATTTCCAAATTCTTAATCCAGAATGGCTCCTGTCTAAAGTAAGACAGGGTCCAAGTGTGAAGCGGAGACGGCTCCACCTGGGGATCCATCCCACACACAGACACCAAACACAGACGCTATTGTGGATGCTAAGAAGTGCTTGCTGACAGGAGCCTGTTATAGCTGCTGTCTCCTGAGACGCTCTGCCAGAGCCTGAAAAATACAGAGGCGGATGCTCACAGCCCACTACTGGAGAGAGCACAAGGACCCCAATATCGGAGTCAGAGAAAGGACTGAAGGAGCTAATGGGGTTTGCAACCCCATAGGAAGAGCAACAATATCAACCAACCAGACCCCCTCCCCCAGAGCTCCAGGGACTAAAGTACCGACCAAAGCGTACACCTAGAGGGAACCATGGCTCCAGCCCCATACTTAGCAGAGGATGGAATTGTCTGGCATCAATAGGAGGGGAAGCCCTTGGTCCTCTGAAGGCTCCATTCCCCAGTATAGGGTAATGCCAGAGTCGTGAGGTGGCAGTGGGTGAGTCAAAAAGAGAGCAGTGTCATAGAGGCAGGGGGAGGGAGGATTAGAGAGGGTTTTTCTGAAGGGGAAACTCAGAAAAGGATATAACTTTTGAAACATATAAAATATCCATGATAAAAGAATGTCATTCCATTATTTGGAATAGAAATTCAAGTTCAAATATGAAGTGAACAACCACAGGCAAACATTGTTTTCCACGTTTGCTCCCTTGCTCGCTCACTGTCTCATGCTCAGCCAGCCCAGGACCACTTCTTTAGGGCTTCTTCCACACTCAGTGGAAGAGCCTTCCCTACCCAATTGTCAACCCCCACAATCTCTTGTAAAGTTACCAATCAGCCCTCCTGACTGGGGCACCCCCTCAATTATAGTTCGCTCAGATGGTTGTACATTCTGAAGGAATGACAATTTAAGTAAATTAGGAACGAGAGACAATCGTATATTAGAAATAGCTGAGTGGAGTGAACAGACAACAGTCCAGATTACCTTACATGGATAGTTGGTCTTCAATATGTCAGAAATCCACAGAATTGACATGACAAACATTTCTGTATTAATGTCCATTTTGATTAGAGACCTGTCTGCTCCTGACAGCTTCCTGTCTTGGATTCTAAGAAGAAATTGGGCATCCTTGGAGTTACTCCAATTGTAGTGAGACAGCCACTAGGCAAGAATTACCTCTTGTCATGTACAGACAAATCACTGTCCAGAAAAGGACACACTTAGAGAATAGTCGACTGATTATATCTGCCTAGACAGAGTAATCAGTCCTTAATAATTCAGCAGCATTAAGGTCTGTCAGATGATCCTGGGCCAGAAGGCTTTTTTAGTAGAGGGAGTGTCCAGGTGTTCAGCGGTCTCTATAAATTGGCTAAGTTTTAGAACCTATACTTTGTGTTTTCCATAATTTCAGTTAACTCAGTCATTCTGGATTTCTGATGGGGTTGAAGACCTATAGTCTCATAGCCAATCCTGGCTATTTATTTTGAGAGAAAAGATCAGAGTGGATGGTTTTCAGCTGACATTCATCCTAAAGCCAAGAAAAAAAAGCCAGGTTCAGAACTAAGTGTTTTAGTTAGGAGAGATGACAGAGGTGCTGGTTAGTCAACAAAAGGATGGACTGGGTATTAGGACTATCTTGTACCTCACTGGTACAAATAGGCATAATTGTGCTCTAATTGTATTTTGAGAGAAAAGTGTTATTTTAACAGGAAGGGTGATGTGTAGGAGGAGCTAAGGTGGGAGGAGTACTGAGAGGAAGAGAAGAAGGAGAGGAGAAGCTAGGTGATGAGAAAGAGAGAGAAAGAGAAGGGGGACAGGGAGGCAAATGTTCACGTGTCTCCACCAGTCAAAGATAGTTTATATATCTAGGTTGGGTATTGGACTACACTTCTGATTCAGCATTAACAAACTTATAAATCCTTTGATTAATATTTTAAAAAATTGTATAAAAGCAAAAATGAAAAGAGGGCATGGGATAGGGGTTTGCTCTAGAAGGGAAATGGGGAAAGGGGATGGCTTCTGAAATGTAAATAAAATATCCAATAAAAAATTTAAAAAATAAATAAAAATTAAAAAAGAAAAACATTTAAGAACCCTATAGCAATCGGTCAATTAAGTATTAAAAATGAAAACATTGACAAGCGCAAGGACTGGAAAACACAGATTTTCCAAGAAATGAGGAGAGGCAACCTTTTCAGGTAAAGAAGAGAAAACTGAAACTGTTTCTCCACAGAAAGTTCCCAAACCAACAAAAACTCAAGGGACTCATAGCAAATTATCAGAAGACTAAAAGAGGTGAAGGCTTATCATTTCCTAGAGAAACAACAATATAATTACATTATAATTAATGAATCACACAACATAATCTCAGCACTGGAAAAAGGAAACACAAAAACAGACCTGTGAATCTAGCATGGCCATTTAAATAAGAACTGCAAGATGTAATCAGAATAAACATTACAAAATCACTGGTCAGCACTCATCCTGTTCATTCTGGTTCTCGACTCTGACAATGTGAGATGGATTGGGAGTGGAGGGTCTTCCAAAAAACTGAAGAGATTAAACATCCTGATAGTTCAAATTCAGAAGAAAAAAGGTTGAATACTAAAAACATCTCATTCTTTTATGTTAAAAAAAAGGATTAAAAAAAGGCGTGGTGATGCATGCCTTTAATCCCAGCACTTGGGAGGCAGAGGCAGGCGGATTTCTGAGTTCGAGGCCAGCCTGGTCTACAGAGTGAGTTCCAGGACAGCCAGGGCTACACAGAGAAACCCTGTCTCAAAAAACCAAAAAAAAAAAAAAAAGATATCCATTAGGATCACTTAGAATCCACGTTGTTTCCTATGATTGATGATTAGATAATAAGCGTGCACCACATTTATGAAATGGAAACTCAAAAAAATATAAAATACCAGATTAAAAAAACACTGTATGCTTTCTATTATACGCATAAACTTGCTTGATTTGCTTTAATTCCACTATGAGATGGATTTTGAAGACATGTCTCTCCCTATGTTCATGTGTGATTCTATATGATTCTATATGAATATTTTCCATGTGAGTGCGTGTGACACACCACAGAGCAGGGTGTCAGATCCTCTGGATCTGGAGTAGTAGGTAGTTAACCTGGGTGTTGGTATCTAAACTCAGATCCCCCTGCCCAAACCGAAATGCTTCCTTTGTGACCTGCACAGCTCACAAAGTCTTTTCAACCAATAAAAAATAGACTCTCACAGACTAACAAGAAAAATTTAAATTCATAAAGAAGGGAATATATTAATCCTGGGAACCTGAACCTCGGTATTTAGATGTTAGTTATAGGACCAGGTCAGAGGCCTGTGGACCAGCCCTGGTAACTGTTATCTGAGACACAATAATCATGGTTACCTCTCCTGCTGCACCTTCCACTGCTGTTGTCCAGGCCTGTTGTGTGTAGAGAAAAAGCCAAGAATAAAATGCCCAAATATATTCAAGTCTTCATCAAAAGCTGTGAGGCATCTCAGCCGGAAAAATTAGAATTTCAAAAATGTTAACCGTGATTGTAATTGGTTAGAAGAAAAAGAGGCTCAAATCTCCCAGAAAAAAAATAACTCAAAGTGACCCCTAAGCTGTTATATCTCTATCCCTCCACCTACTTTTGATCTTTCTTTCAGAGAGAGTGACCCCATTCTCTAAAGCTCTCTTTGAAAATGGAAGTGATCAGAAAGGTGGGCTACGTATTTATAACCAACCACTCATGGGCCCTAAAGGTCTCAGTTAAACCCAGCCACTCTGATGCCCACACAAAAAACAAACTCAAAGAATGTGTGCTTCTTGTCACATGACTTACGGAACGAAATGTAGAACTTGCCCTATCCACAGAACAACACCATGAACACATCAAATACTTCTACATCACAAAAACTCTTTGTACCATGGAATTGAATTTGCCTGAATGATGCCTTTGGGACTGGTAGTGGTAGAAGTTCAAAGAACATTACTCAGGTAAAGCCGACAGACCATAAGCACCTCCATTCTACCAGTTCCTAAACTATTTGTCAAATTTATCCAATGAAACTGAATTGTGAGAGAGAACATTTAGAACTTCTATAAATCAGACCTCAAGTTTCCCTATATGTCCTCCCAGTGCACACCAAAAGCCTCTGTGTACACCCAGGGTAGTCAGAGTATACGCACCACAGCATCCAATGGCCAGAACTGCACAGCCTCCCCTCCCCGAGGAATCCACTCTTAGGGAGGAAACAAAGTCAGTCACCTCTACCTAGATCAAAATATGTGTAAAGAGAACAGTGTGGTTCAGAGTTGACCCTAGTTCCAGCAGACCGGAGACTCTGAGAGCTCCGCTGATGTGCTCCTCCTGGTCTGGAATGAGTTGTCCTCATCTTCTCCACGGTAGGTCTGTGGTCTCCCTCAGAGCTATAAATGGGTGTGGCCGAGGAGAATCCTAGAAGAACCTGCATGCCATCTTTCTCAGATGCTTCTGCCTGCGAGGCCTGCCCATGTCCCTCATTAGCTTGGACAACCCAGCTCGGCCTCAGGAACTTAGCACCTCCCCTACTGGAGGGTTAGTGATCAAGCGACTCAGACAGGACAGGTCTTCCCAGATCCACCCTTCCACATGATGTTATCAGTGAAGTCAATTCATATGCTGGGGTTCCTCTTTATTTGTAATCACCCCCCCCACCCCCAAATCAAGAGCAAAGCAAGGCCATTGCCCTGGGAAGCAACAGACTGGGAACAGAGCTCTGTGAGGCAACATACCTCATGTCAGACACATGTTCCTAAAAGACTGAATATCCAGCTGTTCTATCTATGCCTTCCCAGGGAGGGAATCACTCAACACACAATTCAAAGATTAATTAAGAAAAAAAATCTCCCCGCCACCCTCTCCTTTCTGCTCACACAGACTCCTAGCTAGTCTCCCCCCCTGAAGATACCACATCTTGAGGCATCCCAGGAGATCTGCTGCACTCAGGGCATCTGACTCCACAGCCGGAGACACCCCAGATCTACTGCATTCAGGGTAACTGGCACTACAGCATGAGGCATCCGAGGAGATCTGCCGCTCACAGGGCAACTGAGCGACTGATTGCCACCTTGTCTGCTTCCCTGAGGACAACACAGCTTGAAGGTATCCTAGGAGTTTCCATGAAAACAGTTCAACTGGGCAACTGCCACCACAGTCTGAAGACCTCCTGGGGACTCTGCGGCATTCAGGGTAAATGACCCAACAGAGTGAAAGTCCACCTGAAGTTCTGCTGCACACAGGGAAACAGAACCTGCAGTCCGTAGGCACCGCTGGAGAACAGCTTCACACAGGACAACAGCTTGACCGCTCCTCTGAAGACCCAACAGTCTGAAGGCCTCCCAGGAGATCTGCTGCAGCCAGGGCAACACATCAGCAGCTTCTCTGCCCCTCTGAAGACCCCCAATTGGAAGGCCCCACGGGAGGTCTGCTGCAGCCAGGCCTACAGGACTACCAAGAGACCTGAAGCAAACCAGGGACAAAAAAAAAAACAGTCTCCAGACAGAGTCACCCAAACCAGAAAATACCGTGGATAACCAGATGGCAAGAGGCAAGCACAGGACCATAAACCACAGAAGTCAATATAGGTGGGCATCACCAGAACCCAGTTCTCCCACCACAACAAGCCCTGAATACACCAACACATCTGAAAATCAGGAAGCTGACGTAAAATCCTATCTCATGAAGGTAATATCATGAAGATAATAGAGTCCTTTAAGGAGGATATAAATAACTTGCTGAAAAAAAAAAGGGGAAACCCTGGAAAACAGGTAGAAGCCCTTCAAGACGAAACAAATAAATCCCTTAAAGAAATACAGGAAAACACAATCAAACAGGTGAAGAAATTGCATAAAGCAACCCAAGACCTAAAAGTGAAAGTAGAAACAGTAAAGAAAACACAAATTGAGGCAAACCTGGAAATGGAAAACCTAGAAAAGAGGTCATGAATTACAGATGCAAGCATCACCAACAGAATATAGGAGACAGAAGAAAGAATCTCAGGTGTAGAAGACACCACAGAAGACACTGACACAAAGGTCAAAGAAAACCCAAAACATAAAAAACTCCTAAACCGAAACATCCAGTAAATCCTGGACTCACAAAAAAAGACCAAATCTAAGAATAAGTGGAATAGAGAAGAACAAAGATTGACAGCTCAAAGGATCTGAAAACTTCAACAAAATCACAGAAGAAAACTCCCCTCACCTAAAGAAAAAAGATGGCTGTAAAGGTACAAGAAGCACATAGAACACCAAATAAATAGGACCAGAAAAGAAAATCCTCTAGTCACATAATCATCAAAATACTAAACACATAGAACAAAAAAAAAAAGAATATTAAAACCTGCAAGAGAAAAGGGCCAATTAACATACAGAGGTAGACGTATCAGAATTACACCAGACGTTTCAACAGAGACTATGAAAGCCAGAAGAGCCTGGTCCGAGGTCATGTAGACTCTAAGAGAACACAAGCCCCAGCCGAGGCTACCACACCCAGCAAAACTCTCAATCGACATAGAGGGAGAAACCAAAATATTCTAGGACAAAACCAAATTCAAACAGTATCTACCTACCAATCCAGCCCTACAGGGAATCCTAGAAGAAAAATTCCAACACAACGAAGGTACATACACCAAACACAACACGAGATACTAAGTATGTCACAACAAAGCCAAAAGGAGAGAAATACAAGCACATAAAGCCACCCACAAAAACAAATATAACAGTAACCAAGAGTCATCTGTCTTTAATATATCTCAATTTAAATGGACTCAACTCAAGCTACCAGACTGAATTCTCAAACAAGATCCAGCATTTTGCTGCATACAAGAAGCACACCTCTATAACAAAGACAGGCACTACCTCAGAGTAGAAGGGTGGAAAAGGGTCTTCCAAGCAAATGGTCCCAAGAAACAAGCTGGAGTTACCATCCTATTATTCTATAAAATACTTTCAACTAAAAGTTATCAAGTATCATGAGGAATGACACTTCATATTCATCAAAGGGAAAATTTACCAAGAGAATGTCTTAATTCTGAACATGTACCAAATGCAAGGGCACCCACATTCATTAAAGAAACTTTACTAAAGCTCAAAAGACATATTGAAACCCACACAATAATAGTGGGAGACTTCAACATCCCACTCTCACCAATGGACAAGTCATTGAAACAGAAACTAAACAGAGACACAGTGAAACTAATAGAGGTTATGATCCAAATGGATTTAACAGATATCTACAGAACATTTCACGCTAAAACAAAAGAATATACCTTCTTCTCAGAACATCATGGTACCTCCTTCACAACCAATCACATAACTGGTCACAAAATAGGCCTCAACAGATATAAGAAGATTGAAATAATCCCATGCATCCTATCAGTTCACCATGGCCTAATGCTGGTCTTCAAGAACAGCAAAACAACAGAAAGCCCACATACACATGGAACCTCAACCACTCTCTACTCAATGATAACTTGGTCATGGAAGAAATCATGAAATTAAAAATTAAAAAATTCCTGAAATTTAATGTAAATGATGACATATCACACCCAAAATTATGGGACACAATGAAAGCAGTGCTAAAAGGACAATTCATACTGCTAAGTGCCCTGGTAAAGAAACTGGAAATATCTTACACTAGCAATTTAACAGCACACCTGAGAGCTCTATGACAAAGAGAAGCAAACTCACACAAGTGTACATGGCAGGAAATAGTGAAACTCAGGGCTGAAATCAACCAAATAGAAACAAAAGGAACAATACAAAGAATCAACAAAACCAAAAGCTGGTTCTTTGAGAGACTTAAGATAAATAAACCCCTAGCCAAACTAACTAAAAGGCCCAAAGGCAGTATTCAAATTAACAAAAATCAGAAAGGAAAAGGGAGACATAACAACAGAAACGGAGAAAATCAAAAAAATCATCAGATCCTACTACAAAACCTATACTCAACAAAACTGGAAAATCGAGATGGAATGGATGGTTGTTCTAGACAGAAACCACATACCAAAGTTAAATCAAAGAAGGGGTAAACTATCTAAACAGGCTCATATCCCACAGGGAAACTCATTAAAAACCTCCCAACCAAAAAAGTGCAGTGCCAGATTGATTTAGTGTAGAATTTTACCAGACCACCAAAGAAGACCTAATACCAATATTCCTCAAACTCTTCCATAAAATAGAAACAGAAGGAACACTACATAATCTGATACCTAAACCACACAAGGACCCAACCAAAAAACAGAACTTCAGACCAATCTCGCTTATCAATGCAAAAATATTCAATAAAATCTTGCAAACCAAATCCAAGAACACATCAAAACCATCATTCACCATGATAAAGTAGGCTTCATCCCAGGGATGCAAGGTTGGTTCAATATATGAAAAACCATTAACGTAACCTATTATACAAACAAAGTCAAAGAAAAAAAAACACATGATCATCTCATTAGATGCAAAAAATAGAGCATTTGACAAAATACAACACCCCTTCATGTTAAAAGTAATGGAGAGATCAGGAATTCAAGGCATATACTTAACCATAATGAAAGCAATTTACTCCAAACCAACAGCCAACATCAAATTAAATGGAGATACTTGAAGGAACTTACAGTTCCTTTAAAACAGTGGATGAGACAACTTAGAAAACTGAAACTAGATCTACCTGAAGACCCAGCGACTACACTCTTGGGAATATACCCAAAAGATGCCCCACCATGCCATAGGGGCATGTGTTCCACTATGTTCATAGTAGCCTTATTTGTGATAGCCAGAAGCTGGAAACAACCCAGATAGATGTCCCATGATAGAATGGATACAGAAAATGTGGTTCATTTACACAATGGAATACTACTCAGCTATTAGGAACAAGGACATTTTGAGTTTTGCAGGCAAATGGATGGAACTAGAAAATATCATCCTGAGTGAGGTACTCAGACTACAAAGGACACACATGATATGTATTCAGTAATTAATAAATTGATATTAGCCAAAAACAAAAAAACAATCTAAACAAACAAACAAAAATCCCAAGATACAGTCCACAGAACTCAAAAACTCACGACTGACCTCAGAAAGACCCAAAAAGCAGCTGAAAGAGTCAGATGTAGATATTTGCACCCAACCAATGGACAAAAGCTGCTGACTCCTGTGGCTGAATTAGAGAAAAGCTGGAAGAAGCTGAAGAGGAGGGCAACCCTGTAGGAGGACCAGCAGTCTCAATTAACTTGGATCCCCCAAGACCTCTGACACTGGACCACCAACCAGGCAGCACACACCAGCTGACATGAGGCCCCCAACAGGTCTACAACAGAGGACAGCCGGGTCTGGGTTGAGTCAGAGAAGATGCACCTAATCCTCAGGAGACTGGAGGCCCCGGGGACTTTAGAGGTCTGGAGTGTTGGGTGGTGGGAACATCCTTGTGGAGACAGGAGGGTGGGAAGGAAGTATGGGATGTGGAACAGTTGGAGGGAAGACCAGGAGGGGAATAAAATCAGGAGTGTAAAAAAAAGAAAAAAAGAAAAAAAAATCTCTGTGAAAATAGTATGAATGTAGCTTACGTTAAAAAGGAGGCAACCTAGAAGAGATTTTGAATTCCACACATGTCGTTATCCTTAACGCTTTTTTAGGTTCTCACCCCAGGTTATAATGTGAACAATTTAAGGATGGACTGAACACTCATGCTGATCAAGCCAGCCACTTAGGCAGAAGGGAGATTTACATGGCAAAGATATTCTACAATTATTTCTTAAGTATACCAGTGTCCTGAAACAGCAGGTCATTCTGCACTGGCACAGTCCTAAGTGGAAGGTCTCAGAGGAGACAAAAGTTAAAAAAGTAGAAGATACAAAGTATAGAGTTGGGGTGGTTAGCCAGGAGACAAGGCTTATGCTAAGGAAGCTTCTGGAGAATAGCAGCTTGTATACTACCTACAGGGAAAATAGATAGAGTTGGGAGACTTCAATGAAGTCAGCAGAATCCACCACAGCATGGGACAAATTAAAGAAGGATCTAATAAAACAACGATGCCCACTGAGAACAGGGTGATCTCATCAACATTACTGACCCTGCCTACAGTGGTTTCTGACTGATATCATCAGCACCATGTGGTAGGAACTGTTGGAATCTCAGGATGAGAGACATCCTCTCTCCAAAGGACCTAGGCCCAGACCATTACCAGCTCTCCCAAGCACATTCCTGCTTTCAAAGGAGCTCTGTTGTTTTTGTTTTTTTGATAAATACCTCAAGGCCTTAGGGAAAAGCCCCAGGTCCCAGGCCATTACAGGCTCTGCCAAGCATGTGGCTGTGTTTGAGATGGAGCTATGCAATTCTCTATCTATGAAGGCCTCAGGGAAAGCATTGCTTGGGCAGGCCAGTCCTCACCACAACAGTGTTTTTGCTTTTCAAATGGATTCACCAGATGTCTTGCCCATGTGGCCAAACTATGCTTCTCTCAAGAAGAAAAACGATCCTTTATGGCACACCAGGCATGAGTGTTGGTTGTGACCCTGCAATGCTCCTTAGAGCAGATTTTAAAACAGTGACTTTGATCTGGGGTTGGGCCTAGAAGTTTGTTAATCAGGCCTGACTCCTTTTTTATGTTTTGGACCTACATTTCCTGACAATCCCAGTGAACAAACGTGTGTATCCTAGCATCCTGATGTCCTAGACGCTCCCTTACCATGCTACTTACCTGTGGGGGCTTTAGAGGCAGTCCCTCCCTCAGCTGAAGTCTACTCTCTGTGACTCACTATCTTCCAAACCTTGGAAAATCCTTTACATCATAAATTGTATTATTTTCATCATAGCTTAAATTTGGAGTGCTACCCAGTGTGTGAGATGGCATTCACAACCACCAAAAAATTGCATCCAAATGGAACTATTTAAGGCCAGGGCACAATGTCTATCTAGAAGATACCAGACAAACGAGGCCTTTCCGAATTTGGCATCCTGCTAAGGATGTTTCTACATGCAAGCCCTTGCTCCAAGCGGTTTGTGCAGATGCAGCTCATGCAATGAAGTTATTCAGATGCCACCGCTGGGTACATACAGTGGCAAAGACCACATGGAACCTCACAGGTGCCTGCTAGTTCCCAACTCCCCCAGGGGAGGGCGAACCACCCGGACTCCAGCTTCTCAGACCACCTCTCCTTCAGGTTAGGGGCAGTTTTCACATGCTCACCATGCTCTCCCAAGCACATTCCTGCTTTCAAAGGAGCTCTGTTGTTTTTGCGATGTAGTAGCTCAGCCTGTCGGCACTCCACTAAGGCATCCAGAAGCAGAGGTCAAACCACGTCACACCTACCACTCAAGGCAGCTTGCTCAGCAACTGAACCGAACCTGAAGTACAGGTCAAAGCAACCAGAAGTACCCGCCTTTTCTGAGTGAAACGTCTCCTCAGAGGCTCTGATTGGCCAGTGCATCTTGACTGACATGATTATCTCCCTGTAGGGATATAGTATGCTGAATAAGTAGTGTAGAGCAAAGCACCAGGAAGAACCCTCCTCTCCTTCTGAGTGGAAGGTCTTTTTGGAGGCTCTGATTGGCTGGGAATCTTGAGTGACATGAGCACCTCCCTTAGGGTTGGAGCGCCCTGAACGCACGCAGTAAAGGCTTTCCTGTCCCAGGATTCTAGTGCAGAAGCAGACAGTTTTCGGATCTGCAAGATTTTTCTTTCAGTATCACTTGCGCCTGTCCTCCAATACCTTTTTTTTTGTCTTCCAGAACTATTATACAGAATATTCGTCGTCTTTGTCGTCTTTGTCGTTTTTGTCGTCGTCGTCCTCCTCCGCCCCCCCCCCCCCCGTGGTCCTCATCTGCGTCCTCCTCCTCCTTTAGTCAGGATGGAATCCTTGCACAGTCCATTATTCACCATGGAGCAGATTGAACTATATGACAACAGGCAGAAGGCCTCCAAGAATATTAACAATTATAGAAAGATTTTAGGACACAAAACAGTATATTTGTTTTTGTGATTTCACACTGATGTCAGGAAAAAACAAAATTAATATTCACCTGCTACATATTGTAATGATCTGAAAATCCCTGAAGGAGGATCCTAGACTCAGATACTATGGAAAAACAAAAAGCACTCATTCTGCAGAAACAACTAGCACATGGGTCTCAACCATTCTTTGAAATGGTAATCCAGAGAAAGGCATGCAGACCTTCGTATAGGGAACAGGTGGAACTCTCTAGAAGAATTCGGTAACCTAATATTTCATTAGTGGGTGCTGGGGGGGTCACCGGTTGTCAGTGATTTGAATTCCTACCTCATGAACAGTTAACCATATGATGATATAGGGCTGGCCAGCCCGGGCGGCTGGCTCTAGGATATTTTCCCATTTTTGTAGTTATTATCCCTAGGCTGTTCTCCAGGAGGAGGGTAAGGATCTTGTTCTGGATTTTATGGTCTGTTGCTAGAGCTGGTGTCTTATGAATTAGATCCTGGGACTTATGGTTGACTCCTGGAGATGGTGCCTTATGGCCTATCAGGCCTGGTCCCCCAAATGGAGACCAATAGGATCCTTAAATAGAGACAAATGGGGTTTATCTGGACCAGTCAATACAATTCTCCAGACAACCCTGGGACAAAAGCAGGAAATGGATGCCGATCACTATGGAGGACTATCGTTAGCCAGCACATCTTCCTCAGTGCGAAGGTGAGAAACTCTGTCGGTATTAGTGATGTTTTTCCAGATGAACAGAACTCATAGCAGGGATCTCGTTACGTATGTACAACATGGATGTATAGGAATGAATCTCAGAATGTCGTCCCACAAATAAAACAGAGACTTTGTACCAATGGAAGGTTGAAGAATACAGCAGTGCCTGTATGTCTCAGGTGGTCTTCAGCACACACCAAAATTCCAAAGACAGAACCTCTGATGCTAGAAAATGAAGTGATCTTTCTTGCCAGAGTATAGCAAGCAGAAAATCAGAAGGACCTTCCATCTTCGATATCCTTTATATACGTAGGCTGCCACCAGAAGCTGTGGTCTAGATTAAAGATTTTTCCTATCCTCTCAAAAGCTCCATATTAAAGAAGGAATATCCCATGTTCAATATTGCAAATCATAAAAAGCCCTCACGGTGCCCACTTGTTTCAGTTTTAAATAATTAACTTTAGTAATTTGAACTGAAGTACATTTTACCTCATCAGAATGCTGTCTGTCTCAAGGCTGTGACATCTGCGTAAAAGACTTCATTTATTTATACATTATTTTTATTTTATGTCTCTGAGGGTTGTCCTGGCACTTATTTGAGTGTTGTACCTGCAGTGGCCAGACGAGAGCATTAGACCCCTTGTGATTGCAGTTACAGCAACTGGTTTAATGCCCTGTGGTTTCTGAGACTGTAACATGTGTCATCATCTGTAACATCCAATGCTCATAATTAAGCCATCTCTTTATTTAACATAATTTCATTTAAAATTAATTTTTATATATTTGAAATATGATATATCACTGTCTGTACCCTTCATGTTTTTACATTTTTCCAATAATGGCAAACAATGTGGTAGATTTGGTAAAAACACGATAAATAAGTAAGTTAAAGTCGCCGGGCAGTGGTGGCACACACCTTAATCCCAGCACTTGGGAGGCAGAGGCAGGTGGATTTCTGAGTTCGAGGCCAGCCTGGTCTACAAAGTGAGTTCCAGGACAGCCAGGACTACACAGAGAAACCCTGTCTCAAAAAAACAAAAAAAGTAAGTTAAAGTCATTCTCTTAACCATAAGCAAAATATTTACTTATAAGCTTGATTCTACAATTGAACTGCTAGCTGCTCAGACTCTCCTTCATCTATGCCCTTTCATCTAGCTAGTCAACTTTTCTCTTGAGATCATCAAACACATGTGCACTGCACTGCTCTCTTTCCTCCATTCAGTTTCATGTGTGCATGTGTGTCCTGCTTTTTCTTTCCACTCTGCTTTCAGGATGCCATTCTAAGCAAAGAAGCAGAAATAGAGTCCTCCAAAGAGAGTACCCAGCAAGAGACTTCTCAGACGTCTAATGGCTATAAAAGAAGGATGTATCTCCCTCACTACACACTTGGGAGGGTGAAACAGGTCATTTCATGGTAGTCGAGCTGATCTGGCTCCAAGCCATGGCTGTAGTAGGCCAAAGTTTGTAACTTAACAGAAGAGCACCTCAATGCATCCAGCTGACTTTGCTTCAAGTCATTCATCAAAGACCACAAGACTCCTCTCAAGCAGTTTGCCTTAAAATAGGCAGGAACTTTCCATGCTTTAGCATTTTTGTCTATTGAGACTTTTAGAGGCACACCCAAACTCCATCATTTCAGACACATAGCTGCATCTGAAAAGGCAATGTCTTCCTATGCTTAGGTATTTTACTAATCAATTACGTTTTCTATGAACCATAATGAAATATACTTCAACAATTTATCCCCTTACTTCTCCCCTCTCCATCCTAAATTCTTCCCCGACAATTTCTTACTTGTTACATATGTGTGACTGTGAAGACTCAAATACATAAATAAAACTTGTTGACTGTGTTTTTATTGGTTGTTTGAATATGGTTCAAGGACTGCACATGTTGTATTGATTAGCCAAATAGGGAACTCATTGCCTGGGGCTAATTCTCCTACTTGAGAGTTCCACTCTTTAATAAGCAATAGGACTTCGGGAGCACAAAGCATCCAAAGATCAAGAGGAAACTACGATAGCCCTCCTCTGTGAAGTAGATACAGTCCCACATTGAATCCAAAAGCTGCAAGTGGATTATTTTATTTACCTAGTGAGCTTTTTGCTATTAATCGTGGCAAACCTCACTTACCTTTCATATAGACGTAGATGTCACCCAAATTCCCCAGAATGATTATCCTAGACTTTTCCCCTACTTCTCTCAAAGACTTCCAGGTACTGGAAAAAAAGTATTCAACATGTGAGCAATGGGCGACATTCCCATTTAAACCCCGCATCTCGCTTCGACTCCTGCCTCTTCTGTACCACACTCTTCCATGACCCTCATAAAGACTGTTATGTTTTCAACTGTCAATGCTAAAAAGGAACAATATTATTCCACAAAGAGTCAAAGCATAGGGAAGATGGAACAGACCAAAGCAAGACCTAATCCACCAGGAAAACATGACCTCATGAAGTTCACTGCTCAGCTTCTTGAGATTATGATCAACTTGCCTAGACTACAGAGTACTTAGGTCTCCCTAGTTTTCCAGCTCTGTCATTTATGGGTATTTCCATAAATGAGAGCTTTTCTGTATGTCTTGTCATATAGAATCAGAAGTTAATGCTATAGAAATATACTTCTCAGCCCGGCTGTGGTGGTGCATGCCTTTAATCCCAGCGCTTGGGAGGCAGAGGCAAGTGGACTTCTGAGTTGGAGGCCAGACTGGTCTCCAGAGTAAATTCCAGGACAGCTAGTGCTATACAGAGAAACCCTGTCTCAAAACTACCCCCATATATATATGTATACACATATATATGTATATATGTATATATATGTGTGTGTATTATATATTATTAATTTATTATAATTATCAATATATTATGTATATTATAATATATATTATACCATCAATGTATATACACACACATATATATACACTATACACTATATGTGTATGTATGGTATAAGTGTGTGTGTGTGTGTATTCCGTCACTGTATACACACATATATACACTTCTATACTATTAGGAAACAAAACAAAGTTGTTTGAGTTACTCTTTCAATCAGTAAGCAATATTTTGTGGTGTGATAAATCAAATGTATATTTCAGTCTATGATTTCAGGGAGAATAAATCAACTATAACCAAAAAAAAAACCCACAAGGTTTTAACTTACATGAGTTGTTAGTTGTCAAAAAAAATCCTGACCTACAGCAGAGTTTATTCTCCCTTCTAATACAGAATGCCCTGTCAGAGTCAGATGCATTGTTCAACCTGAACCACATTTTCTTTTCACTCCTTTTGTTTTCTCAGTTAAATCATATTTAGTGGGATGTTTTCCTCTGCTCAGATCACTGCATATATGAACAGAACCATAATCTGTCTCACAATCCATCCCAGTCCCAGCAGATCAGATTCTGACAACTCAGCCAACTGCTCTTCCTGGTTGTGGAAGTGACTTTCCTGGACAGCGGCTGCCACACTCAGCATAGTATTGCTTGTTGTCTACCTCACAGCTCACTCCTGCTGCATCAATGGAGAATTCTAGAAACATCTCACAAGGTGCCTCCAACTGTTTTTACTAATTGTTAGCTCTCCCCAGAATCTGTCACTATCTAGTGTCACCCAGCTGGGCCTCAGGACAGCAGCAGCTTCCCTACTGGATGAGGAGAGACGAAATGAGTCAGACAGCACAGGCCTACCCAGCTCTGCACTTCCACAATAGGGGCAGATAGGGACTGAGTTTGGAAACTTTGTAGGTAGGAAGAAATTCTTGCAGTCTCCCAGAGCATGTCTTCTTCTTCAACCAAGGAACAGGGGACATCATGTGTACATCCTATCCCATACCTACACTCCAGTTCAGCCATTACTTTGCTTCATAGCTGGGAAGTCCTGCAGCCAAATATAGGTCACACTCAAACAGTAATTGTTCTTCAAGCAAAATTAGCTCTTAGGTGAAAAACAATGAGTTGTCTATAGAAGGATTTGGAGACAGAACAGAGATGGTGGAAATGTCATAATTATACTGACAAAATATTGTTTTAAAAGTTGAAGTGGACTTGATGATCATGTGCGCCAGGGAGCATGCCAAGTATTACTTAAGCCTATTCTCTCAGGGGTATCATCTTAAACCTTGGAAGAAAACTGTCTTATAGGCAGGAACACAAGCATTACCTAGACATTCTTTTGGGTAGGACTAGTGTAACTACAGTAATTTCATTTCTCAGTAAGTTCGATTTTTTATCCAATTCTTGAAAGACTGGTATTGGACACAAAAATGGGTGAGTATCCCAGCAATTGGGAGGCAGAGGCAGGCGGATTTCTGAGTTCAAGTCCAGCCTGGTTGGTCTACTGAGGGAGTTCCTGGACAGCCAAGGCTATACAGAGAAACCCTGTCTCAAAAAACCAAAAAAAAAAAAAAGGTTGAGTATGACACTTATCAATCATCTAAAAGTGATTACCTCACTGTTCATTGCTAATATTAAGTTCCATCAAAGCAGGGAATTTACCAACTTCTCTTGTCCGGTCCCTTTCTGTCGCCACTTTCCAAGCACCATGACTACAGGCCTGTGCCACCATGTCTAGCTGAGGTGGCTTCCACTTCATTTACTGAGTCAGTAGAGACACAGCATGAGTAAGACAAGCAGTTCCACATATATATTCAGTAGTGACTTAGCACCCTGAGTCTGGGTTTCACCATCTAGAGAATAAGGACAGAGCTCTGCCCTAGTCCTTTGGTGACTTATAACAGACATTATGATGAAGCAAAACAATACTGCTCCTAATTTGAAAGACAGTGGACTTTAAGTCAGCAGGGCTGCATTTCATGGTAGACTTCTCTTACTAGAGTTAGGACCACAGTCTGTGTCCTAGCTACCCTAACCAGAGAGACTCAGCCTCTCATCCTCAATAAGCCAATGAAAAGAACTGATTTATCTAGCTGTGACACACCCACCTATAATGCTGGTAATATGGAGGCAAAGTGGACAGAATTCTCTGATATTCTAGAACAGATAAGTGTTGTATATTTTACATTTTATATTTTATTGTATATTTTAAATTTTATTTTATATTTTATTTTATTTAATATTTATTTTATATTTTATAGTTTATATTTATATTCATATTATATCATATATATAATTTATTATATTTTGTATTTTATATTTAATGTTATATTTTATATTATTTTATATTTTACTGTACTTTTATTTTTTATTTCTATTTTCTATTCTGGGAGAGAGGCTCTGTTTTTGTGTCAACACAAAAAGTATCTGGACCCCTTCCAAACTAATATGGACCAGATATGATAGTGGAAGCCCCCTGAAGATCTTGGCTACAGATGGAAAAGAAAAATTCAAGACCAAACAGGACAGGCAACATAAATTGCTGATCCTTCCACAGGGAAACAACCTCGAAACATGCGTAGATATAAAAGTATCTCTAGCCAAAACTTCAGCTAAAATCAGACAATTAATCTTGTTGGTTATGGAATCTTTAAGATTCATCACGACATCTCTCACATGGCATGAATAAGGATTTATTACGTTTGGTTATTGATCAGATTAACTCGTGAAAGGACAGTCGTCTTTCATCTGCTCAAACAAGGAACAAAAATTCATCTTTAATTGACCTGTGCACCTCGCACAATCTATGTAAATATCTTAATGATACTAAAATGTTGGTTGTAAGATTCATATATTACACAATGGGCAGCTCTGACAAGATTCATCTGCAGCAACTCTGAAGTGACCTGCTGTTCCAACTGTCTCCCAAACACCATCAGGAGTAGCTGCTGATTCCAGACAGACTTGGTTCATCCAGACAGAGCCAGTCAGAACTTCAGTCAAGCCCTGAGCCCTCTAAGCGAACAGAAACTGGATGACAGATGCAAAGGCTACTTTCTTAAGTCAAACCAATTTTTCTAATTTTCCTATCCCTCCTTACCTCTTTAAAAAATTTTGTCACTGGGTAGTTGTGGTGCACGCCTTTAATCCCAGCACTTGGGAGGCAGAGGCAGGGGGATGATGGTGATGGAATAATGATCAATAATCAATAGATGGTAATCAATAATCACCAATACTAATTGATAACCAATAATGATCAATAATTGATGTCACACGCCTTTAATCCCAGCACTTGGGAGACAGAGGCAGGAGGATTTCTGAGTTTGAGGCCAGCGTGGTCTACAGAATGAGTTCCAGGACATCCAGGGCTACACAGAGAAGCTCTGTCTCATAAAACCAAAAATAAAATTGTCACCCCTCTTCCAAATGATTATAATTTTGAACAGGGAGGAAATAGATAGGAGAGATTACTAAATTTATTCTTGAACAAAGCACTGTATAGTCATAATCTTATAATGACAGAAATCTTTGTTAATCAATGCCAAACTGAACTTATAATTTCTTACACTGGCACAGAATTTATACATTGATACAGATTTAAGGTTTCCATTAGCACAAATCTTTGTATATTGATACAATATTTGAAATTAATATTTTTACTTGTAGATAGGCATTGTACCTATGCAACCCATTTGATAATACAAAGCTTTGACCCAATTCTCTATAGCTGCTGTTTAGGATGACTAACTGTTAGGATGACTAAGTAATGCAAGTTAAGGGCCAGACAGTAAACTCATAGTTATATTAGATTATGATTTAATTATAGTATATAATATAAACATATATATATTTATATATTTATTTATATAGAATATATATCATTTATATATAAATATATAAATAAATTAAATATATTTATTTACATATAAAAATAAATAAATAAATATATATAAATATATAAATATATATTCTATATAAATAAATATATAATATATGTTTAATTATAATAAATTATTTTTAAAGTATTTTCAATATTATTCAAATACAAATAGCTAAGGGTAGTCAAGATTTAACAGTCCAGATATACTTTATATAGATACATAGTCTTCAAACACATCAGAAATTCACAGAATATGGCATTCATTATCATTTCATTATTATTAGTGTATATCATGCCTTATAGTTTACATAACTGCTGAAACTATGTTCAATGTATATCTGAAATAAAAGGCATTTTAATGGACAGAAGTGTGAAATGTTACCAGCGTTGTGAGAGCCTGAGAGCCGATCCCACCCCTCCCTCTCTGTCGCACTCAGCATGGGGGACCCTGCACATCACCTGGGAAGCACAATGGAGCCGCCCTAGTGGGGAAGGCGTGGGTGAGCCGCCCCCGAGGGCAGGAGAGCAGGGTAGCTGGCCTCGCCCCTTGCTGCGTGTGGCGCTGAGTGAGACAGCCAGTGAGGTGTTGTAGATGTCACCCTGGTGGTGTGGGTGCAGGAGAACTAAAAAGCTGACCGACTAAGTGCCGGGACCCAGATCCAGAAATCTGTGTTCGTTCACCCCGACATCGACACCGACCCCGACCGTGAACGACAGGAACGTGTGAGTGGGGCCAGGCTCTCATGTACACACGAGAATAATTTCCTAAAGAATGATTTTCTCAAGCTTTTTTTCAAAGTATTAAGGTTTTCTAAGACTCGGGGCAGTGAGACAAAAGCTGGTTGATGGACCCCCGTGAAAGGTGTGTCTGGTTTCAACACAAGGACACAATTAGAAAGCATGTAGTCAATGCAACTTACAATAAATATGGTGGAAAAGACTAAACCGGTTTTAGCTTGACAATTATAAAAGCCTTAACCCATGCAATAACCCTTGTTTGAAATCCAGATTCTCTCCCAACTTTACCTCTTGCTATCATAACAACACAGAGATCTGCTGCTGACTTCCATATATGTCTCTGAAAACGCGCAGACCCCACCTTCCAAAGGAAGACTATTATTTCCAATATTGTATCAATTTCTAGACCAGTACATGATTGAGGCTGAATAATTTGTCATCTTTAAGAAAAATACAAGAGACATGATAATTTATCTTTTTGGTTCTCTGTCCCACAAGTTCTAAAAACTTGAGGCCAGGCCGCTTGTGACATCTGTGATATAGCCAAGCAAAGGTGGGTCAGAAACATATGCTCAACACAGCCAGACAATCCCTCCTACAGTCTCTGCTCCACACTTTGTCTCTTTACTTGCTCCCATGAGTATTTTGTTACTTCTTTGGGGGGTGTCGTATATATGTTTGTTTATTTTTTACTTGGATATTATATTTATATTTCAGATTTTATCCCCTTAACCCATTCTCCCACCACCCAGGAACCTCCTATCCCATCTTCCTTCCTGCTTCTATGAGGATGTGCCCCCACCAACTCCCCCACTCCCACCTCCCCACCTTCGAATTCTACCCCACTTGGTGTTCAGCCTTCATGGGATCAAGGATCTCCTCTCTCACCTATGTCTGACAAGGCCATCCTCCCCTACATATACAGATGGGGCCATGGATCCCTCCCTGTGTGCTCCCAGGCTAGTGGTTTAGACCCTGGGGAGCTCTGGTTGGTTGGTATTGTTGCTCTCCTCATGGGGCCACAAAAACTGTCAGCTCCTTCAGTCTTCTCTCTAACTTCTCCATTGGAAACCCCTTGATCAGATCAGTGGTTAGTTGTGAGCATCTGCCTCTGAATGTGTCAGACTCTGGCAGACCCCTAAGGACACAGCCATATCAGGCTTTTGTCAGCATGTATTTCCTGACATCCACATCAGCCTTTACCTTTGGTGACTGCACATGGGATGGATACCCAGGTGGAATTGTCTCCAGACGAACCCTCCTTCAGTTTCTGTCCCACACTTTGTCTCCATATTTGCTCCCTTCAGTATTTTGTTACTCTTTCTAAGTAGGACTGAGGTATCCACACTTGGTCTTCCTTCTTCATGAGCTTCATGAGGGCTGTGAGTTGAATCTTGGCTATTTCAAGCTTTTGGGCCAATACCCACTTTATCACTGAGTAAATACCATGTGTGTCCTTTTGTGATTGGGTTACCTCACTCAGGATAATATTTTCTAGTTCCATCCATTTACCTAAGGATTTTTCAAATTCATTATTTTTAATAGCTGAGTAATACTCCATTGTGTAAATGTACCACATTTATTGTATCCATTCCTCTGTTGAAGGACATCTAGGTTCTTTCCAGCTTCTGGCTATTATAAATAAAGCTGCTATGAACATAGTGAAGCACATGTCCTTATTATATGTTGGAGCATCTTCTGGGTATATGCCCAGGGATGGTATAACTGGGTCCTCAGGTAGCGCTATGTCCAATTATCTGAGGAAATGCCAGACTGACTTCCAGAGTGGTTGTACCAGCTTGCAATGCCAGCAACAATGAATGAGTGTCCCTCTTTCTCCACATCCTCACCAGCATCTATGATATCCTGAGTTTTTGATCTTAGGCATTCTGACTGGTGTGAGGTGGAATCTCAGGGTTGTTTTGATTTGCATTTCTCTGATGACTAAGGATGCTGAACATTTCTTTAGATGCTTCTTGGCCATTTGAGTTTCCTCAGTTGAGAATTCTTTGTTTAGCTCTGTACCCCATTTTTAATAGGGTTATTTGGTTGTCTGGAGTATAATTTCTTGATTTCTTTGTATATATTGGATATTAGCCCTTTATCAGATGTATGATTGGTAATGATCTATTCCCAATCCATTGGTTGTCATTTTGTCCTATTGATAGTGTCCTTTACCTTATAGAAGCTTTGCAATTTTATGAGGTCCCATTTGACAATGGGACAATGACAATTTGTTGATCTTAGAGCATAAGCCATTGGTGTTCTGTTCAGAAACTTTTCCCCTGTGCCTAGGTATTCAAGGGTCTTCCCCACCATCTCTTCTATTAGTTTCAATGTATCTGGTTTTTTTTGTGGGGGTTGTTTATCAACTTGGACTTGAGCTTTGTATAAGCAGATAACAATGGATCAATTTGCATTCTTCTACATGTTGACCTCCAGTTGAAACAACACCATTTGTTGAAAATGGGGTCTTTTCCCCATAGGAATGTTTTAGCTCCGTTGTCTAAGATCAAGGGACCATAGGTGTATGGGTTCATTTCTGTGTCTTCAATTCTATTCCCTTGATCTTTCTGCGTGTCTCTCTGTACCAATACAATGCAATTTTAATCACTGTTGCTCTGTATGACAAGAACATTAAGTCTCTAAAGATAGAAATTGAAGAAACCCTCAAAACATAAAAAGATCCCCTGTGCTCACAAATAAGCAGGATTAACATGTGGCCATCTTACCAAAAGCAATCTACAGAATTGATGCAATCCCCAACAAATTCCAACACAATTATTCACAGAGATAGACAGAGCAATTCCCAAATTTATTTGGAAAAACAAAAATTTCAGGATAGTGAAAACTATTCTCAACAATAAGAGAACTTCTGAGAGAATCACCATTCCTGACATCAAAGTGTACTACAGAGCAGTTGTGATAAAAAACCACATGGTACTGGTCCAGAGACAGGCAAGTAAATCAATGGAATAGAATGGAAAACCCAGAATTAAACCCACAAACATGATTACCTCATCTTTGACATAGAATTCAAAACCATCCAGTGGGTAAAAAATGTATACTAAACAAATCATACTGGGTCAAGTGGCAATCAGCATGGAGTTGAATACAAATAGATCCATTCTTATCTCTTTGTACAAGATTCAAGTCTAAAAGGTTAAGGCCCTGCACAAAAAAGCCAAATACACTGAATCTAATAGAAGAGAAAGTGGAAAAGAGCCTCAAATATTGGCACAGGCAAAAAATTACTGAACAGAACACCAATGGTCAAGGCTCTAAGATCAACAATTCACAAATGGGATCTCAGAACATTGTAAAGGAAAGGACAATGTCATCAAGGCAACATGGCAACCTACAGATTTGATTGTTACCAATCCTACAACTAATAGAAGGGGAATAGCCAATATATACAAACAACTCAAGAAGTTAGTCTCCAGAGAACCAAATCATCCTATTAAAAATGGGGTCGTGAGCTAAACAAAAAGTTCTCAACTGAGGAATCTCCAATGGTTGAGAAGCACCTAAAGAAATGTTCATCACCCTTAGTCATCAGGGAAATGCAAATCAAAAAGACCCTGAGATTTCTTCTCACCATAGATGGCTAAGATCAAAAACTCAAGTGCGAGTAGATACTGATGAAGATGTGGAGAAAGAGGAACATTCTTCCATTGCTGGTGAAATTGTACGCTGGTAAAGCACTCTGGAAATCAGTCTGGTGGTTCCTCAGAAAATTGGGCATAGTGCTACCTGAGGACCCAGCTATACCACTCCTGGGCATATCCTCAAAAGATGCTTCAACATACATCACGGCACATGCTTCACTGTGTTCATAGTAGCCATATTTATAATAGCCAGAAGCTGGAAAGAACAGATTTTCTTCAATAGAGAAATGGATACAGAACATGTGGTACATTTACACAATGGAGTACTACTCAGCTATTAAGAACAATGGATTCATGAAATTCTTAAGCAAATGGATGGAACTAGAAAATATCATGCTGAGTGAGGTCCTAGTCACAAAACAGCACACACAGTATGTACTCACTGATAAGTAGATATTAGGAAAAAAGCTCAGAATACCCATGAAACAACTCAGAGAACACATGAAGCTCAAGAAGAAGAAAGGCCAAAGTGTAGGTTCTTCAGTACTACTTAGAAGGAGGAACAAAATACTCGCTGAAGTTAGAGGGTAGGGGGGAATTTGGAGGAAGAGAAGGAGGGGAGAGGGAAAGCGGGCAGGATCAGGTGTGGGAGGAGACAGGGGAGATGAGCAGAGTGTCAAGGAATTGAAGAGAGGTGTGTAGCAATGGGTGATGGAAAACTTGGGGTAGCCAACAGAAAGTCCTAGATGCCAGGAAAGAAAGAGGTTTCTAGGACCCAATGGGGATGACATTAGCTGAAATAACCAAAAAAGGGGGAGAAAAAAAACTATGGAGACCGAGGATAGGCTCTGCACCCGATTAAGGCATGGGGTCCCACACTCATCTCAATAATATTAACTCATAATTGTTCCTGTCTAAGGTAAATCCAGAGAATTCCCCACCTGTGGATCCATTCCATATGCAGCCAGTAAACCCAGACACTATAGCTGGTGACAAGAAGTGCTTGCTGACAGGGGCCTTATCTATCTGTCTCTTGAGAGGCTCTGCCAGACCCTTCCCAATACATATGCAAATGCTTGCAGCCAAGTATTGAACTGAGCACAATGGTGTGTAGAGTCAGCCTCCATCCATATTTCCAGTTCTTTTGACACAGCATTACCACTCAGTATACAAAAAGTATAGACTATCACAACAAGACACTCAATTTATACAATCTATAGGTCTGTCTGCAAATGTACTAAAAATATATAAACTCACAAATTCATAATTCAACCAAAGTATGAAACAAATTCTCATTCATAGTAACTAAGATAGCACAATAAACTCCATAGCAATATTTACTATAAGCCAGTAACACACTAACCATTACAGAAATTGTGATAAAGACTCCACTTAACACAGTGTGGATATTATGGGCAAAAATATAAGGAAGTTCAAAAAAACACATCAATTCAATGTTCCATCTGTGTCACTAATTGTAATCTAACCAAGTTACATAAATGACCATAAGAGAAATACATCTGTGTTGTTGCAATGTAATCCAAGACAGGACTGTATCAAAACAAATACCAACTAGACAAGAATGAAAACTATAAGTATATACTAACATTAGCAATAAAATTCTCTCTCATAAATGACATCTAATTTCTTTGATTCCTTTGAATAAAATGTATGAAATTGTTCTCAAATTTTTTAATGAAGTGTTAACAAATATCAACCAAAGAAATGTTTTATCAAATGACACTGACTACCAGGGACTGATTATCAAGCAAGATATCAGCATTATAACTCAGTGAATGTCTTTGCAGGTACTGATAATGGACAGGATGAGTGATGAATCTCTATAACTCAAGTCATCATTGGATTCAGCATGATGACATATTCTAGAGACGACAGGAATTACATGATTTTGAGGAGATTTTGTGAACATGACTAGCATACAATAGTATATGAACAACAGAGAGCATGGTCACCTCCTGCCTCAATGTTGCATGTGAGAGTGCCCTTCCCTGCACTAGACAATGGAAGATATAATGTCCCATGATCAAACTCAATGTCTAAATGTTAAGGAACACTTATGACCTTCTCAACTTTTGTCTTACTATGGAAGTTCTGATGAGATCCATTGTGTTCATACATATGGCTGTTGACACATGGTCTGGTCCCAGCTGTCCAGGAGAAGATACTTTCTGAAAATATTTATGCCATGGATATGAATGAAATCATGGCACCTGAGGACGGAGAACATGATCTTCACAACATGTTTTCAACAATGTTTTGATCAAAAGTTTTCAGGTCTCAGATGTAGAGCTTGAAGCAAGAATTTTCCCACTGAATCCAGGGAGCATTACATAAGATGAGTGGAAAATTATTGTTGAATATAATTAAGTAGATCTCCAAACAGCAGTAGCCTTAAAAACAGACACATAGTTGTAAATGTGTGTGTGTGTGTGTGTGTGTGTGTGTGTGTGTGTGTGTGTGATGTTTGTCTGCATAAGAAACAGATTAAGCAATTGCTCTGGCTTAGATCCTAGCAAACATGAAGAAGCTGCGTGGTTTCACTATTTCCTTTTTGCTCCTGAAGTTTTCTCTCATCTTGTGCTGTTTGACTGAACTCAGTTGCTTTTGGAGGATAAAGAATATTGAAGATAATGATGGACATTTGAGAAGTGACTGTGGTTTTATGCTTTCAGCATTGGAAGAAGCTTTTGAAGACATTGATTATAATGAACTTATTCCTTTTAGGTAAGTCACTAACTATGTTTCTTGCTTCAGTGTCATGAATTAGAAATATTTAGGTGTATACACAAACTGTTGGGTTCTGTCCTGTTCTCCCCCCTGTTACTTTAGGAACTACTAAAAATTATTACATCAATGACTATTTTAATACTTTGAAATGTGTCACAGTTTAGTTTATGTTTACTATGCTGGGCTCCAATTCACAATGCTGGACAATGAGAGAGACTGGATTCTGTTGAGTGTTTGTGCACATCTTATCTTAAAAGTTGTCTCTTCATCTACCTTGCATTCACAATTCTCACCTTTGGAAAGAGCTCAATATGAAAAGACTCCAACACTGCCTATATTCTATTGTCTGCCATTGATTCTTGTATGAGCAGGCATCTAAATGCCTTCATGAAAAGGTTATCAAATTTTGGTCTCCAAAAGTTAGGCATACATTCAGACACTGAAATATTTGTGTATGTGCTGGTCTACTATACCTGATTACATGAATATATATATATATATATATATAAAAGTTAGGCATACATTCAGACACTGAAATATTTGTGTATGTGCTGGTCTACTATACCTGATTACATGAATATATATATATATATATATATATATATATATATATATATATACCTTGATTTTTAAAATAGTCTTTAAATGCATCCCTCCTGCCATTCTGGAGTTGACACTTAATGTGGATAAAGACTTCCAGGCTTCATATTCTGTTACCAGAATAATCTTTTGGTCCAATTATGCAAATACTCAGTCACATATTAGGCTTATTATCACTATCAGGTAGATGGTCAATATATCTATTAATTATCAAATAAATATAACATTAGAGGAGATCTAGGAGAATAAATGCATTTCTTGTAGATAAGAACCTGTTCTTAATGTGGCTACATAGTTCTGAGATCCCAAGTGTGAGATGTTATCATTTGTGCCTGCCGATCATGTAGGAAAGAGTGTTGAAATCATTCACATTTTACATAATCTGTATGACTGGGACTACTTTTTTTGTGACTGAGTTTTCCTGTAGTTTTCTGTCTTTGAATTTCCAACCAATCTCTTATTCAATTTTCATGTCTTTAGGATTTAAAGAATATGTTTCTCAATTGTTAGCCACAGAACACTGTGTAAACTTTGACAGTGATGGTGGCTTCACATTATTATACTTCTCTGTTAGGTCAGTAGGAATTTTATTTCTGATGTATTCTGTTTTATCCTACACCTCAGTAGAAAAATAGTGAAAATCCTCATTGGTGACATTTTTATAAGCCATAATTAGGTTTAAAATTATAAATATATGAACTGGGCCAATGCACTTTTCAGGTTTCAAAAGAAAAACTTAGCTTCAAACAGTCCTATTGAAATTGCAAATTTCATCAAAAGAGGATGTTTTTCATTTTTACTTCTGACAAGAGGTAATTTCTAATAGTAGTAGATAATCTGCCATCTGTCCTGGGCCAGGTGAGCACATTTCATAGAGAAAGAAGATTTCTGTGTTCAGATATCACTTAAAGGTTCTCAAAGAATTAAGAAGACTGAGGTGTTAAGAGAAATCTGATATCTTTTTTTATGAAATTGACTAATAACAACACACTGAAAGGTAACATTAAATTGATGTATAAAAGATCAAAAAGGTTAATATTCTAGTTATGTGGATAATTGTATCATATTGTATATTTTGAAATAGATAAGTTGATTTATATAAAATATATCTTAAAATAATTATTGTTTGTTGAATATTAACATTTGAATATATTAACATCATGTTCTACAAAAATCATGAGAATATTATTGATAATTTTTTTCACTGTGCATAAAGCTAGCATTTTTAATGTTTACTACAAAGAGAGTTTGCTATTTTGAAATCTGTAAAATATTCTTACTGATGAAATAATTTCTTTCCTACAAACACTGATAATCATTTTAAGTATACTGATTGTTAGACAATGTACACAGATGTATAATGTGCTTTGAATACTCCCACACGATATCATATAAGGGCTTTTGAATATAATTTTTAATGATTCCTTTTTAATATTTTATTCTCCTTTACTAAATTCCCCCCAAAATATTTTGTATGTCTTGAAACAATTTAGTACTCAATGTTAGATATAGGATTCATGGTTATGGATATTATTAAATATTCATTAATATTTTTAGGTTATTAAAAATATGAATATAAAAGTTGAACAAATTTGCAATATATTACCTGATTCTCAAAATATTCAATAAAAATATGATGTATAAATTGCATTTAAATATTAAAAATTTTAAGGAGAATGTGTTATACCATTTATGTGTAGTTTCAGCCATGCTTATTTATTTATTTATTTATTTATTTATTTATTTATCTGTGGCATTACAACTCCAAATATACTTTAGAGTAGTCTTGCTCAAGAGGACAAGAATCTAGTTCAAAGATGACAGAGATATAAATAATCTATATCAGTTCTCACAAATACAAAATTTAGCATATTATAGTACCATACATCTATGAATTCTTAAATTGTATGGAGTTCTAAAGACTTCTAATTTATAAAACTTATTCAAGAAATTTAGACAGAAATATAGCATGTCTCATATTACAAACTTTTGCAATTTATATTTCATGTTTCATACATCTCCCTTAATCATTTTTATGCCTTGTTCTAGAATACAAAAAAGAAAATCTGAGTTTCTTCTGGTAATGATTTTTGCTGCTGAAGAGATCAACAAGAATCCTTATCTTTTACCCAACATGTCTTTGATATTTGACATCATTGTTGGCCTATGTGGAGATACATTGGGACTTCTGGATTTAGTATATTCACAACAAAACCATAGTTTGGATTTTATTAATTATATCTGTGGATTAGATCCAACGTGTGGTGCAGACATTATAGGACCATCATGGAAATCATCCTTAAGACTAGCACTTTATTCTAGGACACCAACGGTAAAAAGGCATAACACTGGAATAGTTAACAACTTTTAAATTTCATTTGCATGTGCCTACAACAAAGCTTGAAGAGCATGCATTTATGTGTGTGCTGCTACACACATACACACACATATTGTGTGTGTATATATATGTGTATATACATAGTATATATATTATATATTGTATATATACATATATGTGATAAAGAGTTAAAAATCATATCTAAGCAAACAGAGAAAACTGTTTTATAGGACATTCAGACTTATCAGAAATAGTCTAGAATCTAATAGAAATAGATATGTATATAGTAAAATCTTAATATTCTTAACAGGAGTTCTGAAGGTGAGTAACATTACCTGTATGTAAGTCCAAGTGTCCTAATAATTATATTCCTCATGTGGATGTTTCATCTTCTCTTCCGCATCCTTTAGGTTTTCTTTGGACCATTTAATCCGAACCTAAGTGACCATGACCAGTTGCCCTTTGCCCATCAGGTAGCCACGAAGGACACCCATTTGTGTTATGGCATGGTCTCCTTGATGCTTCATTTTAGATGGACTTGGATTGGACTGGTCATCTCAGACAATGACCAAGGTATTCAGTTTCTCTCAGACATGAGAGAAGAAATGCAAAGGAAAGGGATCTGTTTGGCTTTTGTGAATGTGATCCCAGAAAACACGCACTTATACATGACAAGGGCTAAGGTATATGATGAACAAATTACAACATCAACAGCAAGGGTTGTTGTCATTTATGGTGACATGAACTCTACTTTAGAAATCAGCCTTAGACGATGAGGATATTTAGGTGCTCAGAGAATCTGGATCACAACCTCACAATGGGATGTCATTACAAATAAAAAAGATTTCACCCTTGATTTCTTCCATGGGACTGTCACTTTTACACACCACAAAGGTGAGACTGCTAAACTTAGGAATTTTATGCAAACAATTGACACTGAGAAATACCCCGTAAGCATTTCTGACTCTGTCCTGGGGTGGAATTATTTTAATTGTTCAATCTCTAAGAACAGCAATAAAATGATTCCTTTTACATTCATCAACACATTGGAATGGACAACACTGCACAAATATGACATGGTCCTGAGTGATGAAGGTTATAATTTGTATAACGCGATTTATGCTGTGGCCTACACCTACCATGAACTCATTCTTCAACAAGTAGAGTCTCAGAAAATGGCAGAACCCAAGGGAGTATTCATGGACTGTCTGCAGGTAAAGTTTCTTACATTTCATTATGTTTAGATAAATCAATGTGATCTTTTAAATGGACTCTGAGAAACAATTGTACATTTGTTAGAGATTATTCTCTCAATAGAAAGTTTTATACATTGCAAAACTCCTCATTGAATCTTTAAATGGATAAATATCATACACAGGGATAAGATTTAAATGGAAACAATACATTTTTTGAATATCAGGAAGTTTTGTGAAAACGTGTCTCAACATTTCACCAAATGAACTCAAAATTAAAAATAGGAGCCAAGAGTTTTATCTAAAAGCCTTAAGTGATGAGTAGGTTAGAATATTTTTCTAAAGAATAATTTCTCAAGAATAGGTACATGAGCTGAGCAGTGGTGGCACACACCTTTAATCCCAGCACTCGATTGGCAGAGGCAGGCGGATTTCTGAGTTAGAGTGCCAGCCTGGTCTACAGAGTGAATTCCAGGACAACCAGGTCTACACAGAGAAATCCTGTCTCAAATAAATAAATAAATAAATAAATAAATAAATAAATAAATAAATAAAGAACAGGTACATGAGCTGGGATTAATAGTTATTCATTTAACTTAACAATTATTTATATAACCATAAATGACTAAGACTGCACAATTTATTAAGTTTGTGGGGTTTTTTGTACATGCATAAGGTATATATATATGAAAGACCCAGAATCATCCTTAATTTTCACAACTTGCAGACATTCAGACTTCGCCTTCATTTGCACATACATGGCTTCCATTTTTTTACAAAGTATTTTTGACAAACATGTGCACACTACATACACACAGAAACACACACACAAACACACCATGTTACTTGATATTTGGTAATTTTTCTAGCACATTTTATCATCGAACAATTGTATTCAGTATATTAATTTTAATTATCAATAAGGTATATTTTATTTTACTACACAAGATTATTTTAATACAGCTGTCTTTTCTGAAAGTCTTTAAAAAATTAGAGGAAATTCTGAATTTGGCATTCCCTTTATTGATATGCATATGTAATTATCTAATGATGCATCTCATTTAGATGGCTTCCTTGTTGAAAACCAGGGTATTTACTAACCCTGTTGGAGAACTGGTGAACATGAACCATAGAGAAAATCAGTGTGAAGAATATGACATTTTCTTCACTTGGAATTTTCCACAAGGCTTTGGATTAAAAGTGAAATTAGGAAGCTATTTTCCTTGTTTCCCACAGAGTCAACAACTTCACATATCTGAAGACCTGGAGTGGGCCACAGGAGGAACATCAGTGGGTATACCACAGCTTTTTTTTCAGAATATCTAAATTTTAAAGTATGAGGCACTGAAGTAATAGCTCTGTGGTTAAGACCAGTTGCTACTTTTACAAAGGACCATCCTCAGTTCCAATCACCAAAATTTGATAACTCTCAACTTCATGTAAATCTGTTCATAGGGATCAAAGGCCTCTGGATTCCATGTTCAGTTGCACCCACTAGCCTATTCAACGACATGACACAGGCATATATTTATTAAACATATAGTATTATATATGTACATATATATAATTAAAAATTTGTAACTATATGTAAATTACAGAATTTTTTGATTCTGTGTGAACATACTTATAGTTTAACTAAGAACAGCACATATTTATTAACAAAAATCTTTCTCCAGATTCAAGGTTTTTTTTAAATTTATATCTTTTTATTAGTTATTTTATTTATTTACGTTTTAAATATCATCAGCATTCCTGGTTTCCCCTATTCTGTGGAGGAATCCCTTATCGGGCATCAGTAGGAGAGGAGGCCCTTGTTCCTTTGGAGGCTTGGTGCCCCAGCATAGGGAAAAGACAAGGTGATGAGGCAGAAGTGGGTGGGTGGGTAGGGGAGCTCCCTTATAGAAGTAGGGGGTTGGTTGGATAGAGGGTTCAACGTTTTCTTTTAAACTTAGGAAATCTTCATTAATTTTATGAGTGTCTTATATAACATATTTTGTTCATACTCATCAAACAACTTGTTCTTGATTTACCATACAACTCAGTGTTCTTATTTTTTATTTATAAATAATTATAGAGAAACTGATGCCAAATAAACATTCCTTTTTGATTAATCAGTTTTGGAAGGAAAAATTTTAAATTGCTACAAACTGAATGTTGCATAAATAATATTACATGTTATATAAATGTACTGTGACTTTCAGTGCATTTCGGGGTAATACAAATAAAAATGTCCCTGAAATATTTAAGTAATGCTGGTTATCAGGGGAATATTTATAGCCATATCTTTTAATGTCCCACATAGCAATCTATGGGTCATTATACATATGATGTACACATGAACTACACACACACACACACACACACACACACACACCACTATATATATATATATATATATATATATATATATATATATATATATATCACACACACACACCACTATATATATATATATAGTTCATTTCACTATATATATATATATATATATATATATATATATATATATATATAGTGGTGTGTGTGTGTGTGTGTTGCTTCAGGTTCCCTCCTCCATGTGTAGTGTACCATGTACTGCTGGATTCAGGAAAATTCATCAGAAAGAAACAGCAGACTGCTGCTTTGACTGTGTCCAGTGCCCAGAAAATGAGGTTTCCAATGAAACAGGTACATGCTTTCATGCAGAAAAAAATGCTGAATTCAAAACATTCTCATTCCAGACTAGAAATATGATATGGCCTAGATGGAAACTGAAGACCTAAACTCCCGTGTTTAGAACTTAATCAGTTAAATCATATCAACTTCTTTTGGACTTAGGAAATAATCTGAAGTATATTCTACAAACAGCACATTTCTTTCACAACTGATTTTAAATTAAGACCAGATGCTCAGGGTAACAGTTATTGTTTATTTTTATTTTTTCCCATGAAACACATGGGAAGAAAGAGAGATGGCGGGATTCGAACTCGGGAAGAAAGGCACAGCTGCCCTCTGGAGGCAGCCAC
This sequence comes from Arvicanthis niloticus, assembly GCF_011762505.2. NCBI lineage: Eukaryota > Metazoa > Chordata > Mammalia > Rodentia > Muridae > Arvicanthis > Arvicanthis niloticus. The sequence continues at coordinate 968,304 of NC_133431.1, forward strand.
CTAAGCCGCTGTGCCACCGCTGGCTTGCTAACAGTTATTGTTTAATGAAATATATTTTAAGAGCTTAGATGGCTTAAAGGTTTAAGCATGTCTTGTCAAAGAATTAAAACAAGAGTGAAGATTTCAAGAATGCAGCAAGAGAGGGGATAGCACTTATCATCAATCCCAGCCTAACTAAGGAAAGAGGGATGAATGTAAATATCCATAATCTTCATGCCTTATAGCTTTAAATGTGTAGTTGGGAAGAAAGAGATCTTACCATAATGACAGGGACATGCATTTGTCAGTGAGGCATACAGTTTCTAGAATGAAAATATTACTTATTGCAAACAGTATTTGCATGAGGAATTGTGTGCTCTGGTGCTTATGGGTAGGTATAGACAAAGGGAACAACTCTCAAAGCAAAGTACATAATGTGTTTCATGAACTGGCATCAATACCTATGTATGCACCCTACTCTTGTTTGTGAGTTGTGAATTTACGGTTTGAGGAATGACATAATCTGAGACGATGCATATTATTCATCATCATATTTTTCCTTGTTTTGTTTCATAATGTTTTTTATGTTCCATTTCCTATGATGGTGTTTTGTTCCATCACCAAGCATATGTTAATAGAGAGCAATCATAAGTCAGTGGTCCCTATGGCAATAAGGAATGAAATAGATGCTCAAAACTAAACTATGTTTTGATATATCCTATTAATAATACAAATACATAATTATTGCCTACATAATTATGATATCTTATAATGGTTTATTGTTCACTAGCAGATATGGAACAGTGTGTAAGGTGTCCAGATGATAAGTATGCCAACTTAGAGCAAACTCACTGCCTCCAAAGAGCTGTGTCCTTTCTGGCTTATGAAGATTCAGTGGGGATGGCTCTAGCCTGCATGGCCCTGTGCTTCTCGGCCATCACAATTCTAGTACTCGTCATTTTTGTGAAGCACAAGGATACTCCTGTTGTGAAGGCCAATAACCGCATTCTCAGCTACATCCTGCTCATCTCCCTCATCTTCTGTTTTCTTTGTTCATTGCTCTTCATTGGACATCCCAACCAGGCCACCTGCATTCTGCAGCAAATCACATTTGAAGTGTTTTTCACAGTGGCTATTTCTACTGTGTTGGCCAAAACAATAACTGTGGTCCTGGCTTTCAAGCTCACTACCCCTGGAAGAAGGATGAAAGAGATTATAACAGCAGCACCTAAGTTGGTCATCCCCATGTGTACCCTAATCCAACTTTTTCTCTGTGGAAAGTGGTTGGTAACATCTCCTCCCTTTATTGACAGAGATATACAATCTGAACATGGGAAGACTGTTATTATTTGCAACAAAGGCTCTGTCATTGCTTTCCACTTTGTCCTGGGATACTTGGGTTTCTTGGCTCTGGGGAGCTTCACTGTGGCTTTCTTGGCTAGGAACCTTCCTGACAGATTCAATGAAGCCAAGTTCCTAACTTTCAGCATGCTGGTGTTCTGCAGTGTCTGGATCACCTTCCTCCCTGTGTACCACAGCACCAGGGGAAAGGTCATGTTAGTTGTGGAGGTCTTCTCCATCTTGGCTTCAAGTGCTGGGTTGCTAGGGTGTATTTTCATCCAAAAGTGTTATGTTATTTTATTGAGACAAGATTTAAATTCTTTTCAGAAGTACAAAGATAAGTTTCATCATTGAAACTTCATTAGTTTTAAAATGTTAGATGGAACTCAACATATCTTCCTGCTTTGTCTTGACAAAAGTACTACTAAGTCATACAAAAATTTTAAATAATATACTATCACAGCAGGATAGCACTGCCTAATGAAATACCCATGACTAAGGCTTGGTAGAAAATGGCTTCATTCATGAGTACACAAACCTCAATTTTGAGTATAGGTAATCTCAACTGAAGCATAGCTTCCGTCATTTTGATGTGTACGTGTATAAGCAATGCTCTTAATTAATGATTAATATTAGGTGACCCAATTGTTTGTGAACAGTGCCACCTCCAGGCATGTTGTCCTGGGAATTATAAGAAAAAAGATTTGAGACAACATGGAAATGACAGCAGTAATGAGCACAGTTGCATGGACTCTAATTGGGCTCCTGCATTCATGTTCTCATCTTGGTGTCATTCAATTAACTGTGACAATGGTACACAGGGAAATCAATACTTTTTTCATATGTTCCTTTTGACTATGGTGTTATATTACAGCAACAGAAACTAAGACATTAGCAAAATGGTAAATTGTCTCATTAATGATTTGGAATATAATAGATTATAGATTACTGATGCAATAAAAAGAACCAATTTGAAAAGAGAAACAAGATTGAGTGTTAGTAGTGTGTAGAGCATAATGGCAGCATTGCATATTATTGATTACCATCACAGAGGACCAGGCTTTAGGGGTAACTTTACACTGTATCATGACTATGTTAAAAATATCAGGTAACATATTAAGAAGAGTACAGTACATGAAAAGGAATATGGGGTTCAGATTGTGTCTGCAGTATAAGGCTCTTTTAGTTTCATGAAAACATACCATTTAAACATGAAATGAATGTGTTTCATTCAGTAAGAAATATCAGTAGTGAAAATAATATCATACACAATACCTTTATCACAATAAGATCAGTGAGTTCTGTGAATATATAATTCACACTAGATGAAGGGTCTCATTATAAATTTTTCAGAATTAGAGTTACTAAATCTTTATTTCCATGTTTTATTGGATATTATATTTATTTACATTTCAAATTTTATCACATTTTTCGGTTTCCCCTCCGAAAATTTCCTATCTAATCTTTTATTCTTCTGCTTCTATGAGAGTGCTTCCTCGCCTGCCCACCCACTCCCTCTGCCTCCCTGCCCTCGAATTCCCCTACACTGAAGCATCAAGCCTTCAGAGGACCAAGGGCCTCTCTTCCCATTGATGTCTAACAAGGCCATCCTCTGCTACATATACAGCTGGAGTCATGGGATACTACATGTGTACACTTTTGGTTGCTGGTTTAATTCCTGGCAGCTCTGGGTGGTCTGGTTGATTGATATTATTGTTCTTCCTATGGGATGCAAACCCTTTCAACTCCTTCAGTCTTTTCTCTAACTCTTCCATTGGAGACCCCATGCCCAGTCCAATGGTTGGGTGTGAGCATCTGCCTCTGTATTTGCCAGGCTCTGAAAGAGCCTCTCAAGAGAGAGACATATTAGGCTCCTGTCACAAGCACCTTTTGGCATCCCCAATAGTGTCTGGGGTTTGTGTCTCTATATGGGATTGAGCCCTAGGCGAGGCAGCCTCTGAAAGTGTTTCCATCAGTCTCTGATCCATACTTTGGCTCTATATTTCCTTCCATGTATATTTTTTCCACCTCCTAAGAAGGGCTGAAGCTTCCTCACTTTGGTCTTCCTGCTTCTTGAGCTTCATGTGGACTGTGAATTGTATCTTGAGTATTCCATACTTTTAGGCTAATATCCACTTATAAGTGAGAGTATCCCACTACTAAGAAGGAGACATGGACAACTGAAAATACATTATTTATTAAGAATAGTTGGACTGTTGTCTGTTAACTACACTTACGAACATTTCTATATTAATGTTCATTTTGATTAGAGACCTGTCTGCTCCTGACAGCTTCCTGTCTTGGATCCTAAGAAAAATTGAGCATTTTTGGAGTTACTCGAATTGTGGTGAGACAGCAACCAGGCAAGAATTGCCTCTTTCCATCTTCAGACAAATTACTGTCCAAAAAAGGACACACTTGCATAATAGTTGACTGATTATATCTGCCTAAACATAGTAATCAGCCCTTAATAATTCTGCATCTCTAAGGTCTGTCAGATGATCCTGACTCAGAAGGCTGTAGTATTCGGACTGTCCAGGTGTTCAAAGGTCTCTATAAGTTGGCTAAGTTTCAGAAGCTATGCTTTGTGTTTCCCATAATTTTAGTTAACTCAGTCATTCTGGATTTCTGACAGGGTTTAAAACTTATAGTCTCATAGCCAATCCTGGTTATTTACCTTTAGATAAAAGATTTGAATTGATGGTTCTCAGCTGATGTTCATTCTAAAGCCAAGGAAAAAGCCAGGTCCAGAACTAAGAGTTTTAGTTAGGAGAGATGACAGAGGTTCTGGTTAGCCAACAAAATAATGGACTGGGTATTAAGACTATTTTGTACCTCATTGATACAAATTGGCATAATTATGCCCTAATTGCATTTTGAAAGAAAAATTTTATTTTAACAGGAAGGGTGATATGTAGGAGGAGCTAAAGTGGGAAGAAGTACTGAGAGGAAGAGAAGGAGTAAGGAGAGGAGGAGAAGAGGGAGAGGAGAAGCTAGGAGTTGAGAGAGAGAAAGAGAGAGAAAGAGAGGGGTGATATGGAGGCAGATGTTCATGTGTCTCCACCAGTCAAAGATAGTTGATATATCTAGGTTGGGTATTGGGTTACACTTCTGATTGAGCATTATGAATCTTATAAAGCCTTTGATTAACATTTTAAAAAAGTGTATAAAAGAAAAAAAGGGGTGCATGGGATAGGGGTTTTCTGGGGGGGAGTGGTAAATGGGGAAAAGGGATGTCATCTGAAATATAAATAAAATATCCAAAAAATAATTTTCTTTTATAGAATATTATAAAATATAAATAATATGAGACGATGCCAAATATTGCAAATTAAATCTACAACGTTTTTTTTTTAAATGAAAACTTGTCCAATTGGAGACCCACCATATGGGCAAGCTCCAATCCATGACATTATTAAGGATACTCTGTTATGCTCCCACACAGGAGCCTTGCATAATTGTCCATTGTGAGGCTCCACCCAGCAGCTGACTGAACAGATGCAGAGAACCAGAATGAAACATTGAAGGGACCTTGAGGATTCTTTGGAAGAGTTAGAGGAAAGATGTGTAGGCCCTACAAGAGGATAGGGGACTCCACAAGAAGACCAACAGACTCAACCAACCTGGATCCTTGGGGAGACTCAGAGACTGAGCCACCAACCAAATAGCATACACATGCTGGACTAAGTCTCCTGGCACATATATAGGAGGTGTGCAGCTCAGTCTTCATGAGGGTCCTCCAACAACTGTAGCAGGGGCTGTTGCCTACCGTTGGAATCTGTCCCCTTAACTGAGCTTCCATTTCTGACCTCATTGTGAGGAGGATGCACTTAACCCAGCAAGAGTTGATGTCCATGGTGTGGGATACCCACGGGGCCCACACCATCTCAAAGGAGAAAAAAATAGTGTCAGGGAGGGACTTTGTGAGGGCAGGGGACCTCCCATAGGGACAGTGATCAGGGTAATGATGAGTATATAAATTATTCTAGAAACAAAAAGAAAGACAGAAAAAAGAAACATGTTGAGTCTGTATACACTATCCTCTCCCCCTAAAGGAACCTGAAAAGGTCCCTCCTACAAGAGCTTAGACAAAGAAAGCCAGACAGGACAGAAAAGTGTTAAAAACATCATTCTATCTAGAAGACTTTTGTTTCACTCAACTGCACTTTGGCCCTGGACACTATAGGCTCACGTTCATCCTGTGATGAAAATGCACTGAGTCTTCAGTGATCCTAAGAGTCTGTAGGAGCTCAGACACTGTACAAAGTGTAAAGTCTCTTCTGCTGTCATCCACTGACATCATCCAGATTGACATCATTAGGGCAATGTTATCCTGAGTGACGTCATCCACAGTGACATCAAACAGAGTGGCGTCACCAGGTGATGCCACACACGGTGATGTAATCGAGAATGGCATCATACAAAGTGATGTCATCCACTGACATCATCCAGAGCGACACCATTGGGGTGATGTCATCCTGAGTGATGTCACCCATGGTGACATCATACAGAGTGATGTCACGCACGGTGATGTCACCGAGAACGGCATCATGCAGAGCGACATCATCCAGTGAGGTCACCCAGAGTGACATTGTCAAACATGATGTCATCCAGAGCAACGTCACACGGGGATGAGTGGGATTGATGGGGAATGAGATGTCATCCAGTGAGGTCACATACAGCGATGTCATTTCAATGACATCATTCAGAATGACATGCAGGGTCCATCGACTTAGAAGTAAAGCTTGAGAGGATCATCTAAACTGTGCTGCTTCTCAAAACTGAGTAATCAGAAAGCAAGTTATATCTCTCCAACATGCAATGGCCCAGAATTCCCCTTCTCATTTCAATTGATAGGAATGTGAACACAGGGAAAGAAGATTGGACCAAGGCAAGAAACACAAGAGGGTGAACCCCAAATCCTATAGCTTTGTCTCAGACACACTGGACTTCACTTTCTAAAGGCTTAGATGGCTCCATTCCTTTTTTTTTGAGACAGGGTTTCTCTGTGTAGCCCTGGCTGTTCTGGAACTCACTCTGTAGACCAGGCTGGCCTCAAACTCAGAAATCTGTCTGCTTCTGCCTCCCAAGTGCTGGAATTAAAGACGTGTGCCATCAATTATTGATCATTATTGGCTATCAATGAGTATTGATAATTATTGATTACTATTTATTGATTATTGATTATAGATCGGCATTGATTACTGATAGTTATTCCATCACCATGATCCCCCTGACTCTGCCTCCCAAGTGCTGGGATTAAGAGAGTATCCCATCAATTATTGATTGTTATTGGCTATTGATTAGAATCTATTATTGATTAGCATTGTCTGCTGATTATCGATTATTGATCATTGATTATCATGATACACGATCAGTTTGATTATTGATTAGCATTGTCTGCTGATTATCGATTATTGATTATCATGATAATCGATCAGTTTTGTTTATTGACTAGTGTTGATTATTGGTCATTGATTGGTATTTATTATAGATTGGCATGATTATTGATCATTATTCCATCACCATCATCCCCCTGCCTCTGCCTCCCAAGTGCTGGGATTAAAGGCATGTGCCACCACTGCCCTGCAACACTGCTCTATTCCTATAACTTCTCCTACATCTCTCAGTTTGGGTTCATCCTCTCCCTGTGCGCGTCTCTTCATAGCATATGTATCAATGCCTTAGACGTCTCAACAAGTTGTGGTCTCAAAATGCTACTCAAGCATCCTCCTGACAACTTCAATGCAATGAACTGTCACCGATTCCTTACTGAGGCACTGACTCCGCCAAACAATGGCTGAATAGTGCTGAATTGAAACCGCAGAGGAAGGCTCTGTGACCTTGGATTTTTCATTTTTCATTTTTGCAAAGCAGCACAATTTAGATGATCCTCTCAAGTTTTGCCTCTAAGTTGATGGACTCTGCATCTCTTTGGACAACTGTGAGGAGCCGCATTTGCCATTAAAAGATGGCACAGGCTTCTGCTTCCTGGTTCTTCACGGAAGCTTTACTTGAGAATGCGCCTGCGCATGGCGCGAAAACCGAGTATGACAATTGGATGAAAGATTTGAGCCAATGAGGGATCTGCACGTCTCCCAAAGCTCTATTTAAGCAGCGGGCTTTCTGAGCTCGGCATCCTTCCCTCCACCTTACCATCCTGAGAGCTGTTCAATAAATGCTGTCAGAAGAATCCTGAGTGTGGCGTGCTCCTTATCGGCGAGGTAGCGCGTTGCAAGTGGAACCGAAACCCGGGATGAAGCCGAACATCTCGGAGTTTTGACCAGTCACGAAGGACCCTGTTGGCTCGCAGAGGATTCAGAACTGGTGGCTCGGAGAGTCTAGACGCTTTTCTGCAAGGTATGGTGGATCTTGTTTGGCTTAACAACAAGATAGCCTATCAGAAGCAGAAAAGGGAGAGAGCGCTAATAAAATAGAAAAGAAAACTAGGATAGAGAAGAAAACTAAGAAGAAAAGGCTAATTTGGACAGAGTCTCAACGTTTGAGCTCCAGTAAGCGGGATACAGTGAAGGACACCATGGGAATTGGAAGCGGTCATCCTCACTCCTGCGCTGGAGAACTAGTCGACTGACAAAGCTGGCTGAATTTGGAAGTGAAACAAAGGTGATTGCATAGTAACAAAAACGGGGCAAGAAATAAGTAAATAGAAACAGACGAAAAAGGATTTAAAGATGCAAGGAGTAAATTTCAGGCTGCTCTGAGTCAAGAGAGCCAAACAGAAAAATAGATAAAGGTTATAGTAACGAAAATGGGGCAAGAAATAAGTGAGTAAAAACAGATGAAAAAGGCTTTAAAGACGCGAGGAATAAATAGAAGGCTGCTCTAGACAGAGAGTTAAGTAGAATGATAATGTTAATTGATTTAACTTTCAAAATGGGTGTGATTCTGAGTTGTATAATATTTTTCTGGATAAAAACTCAATGTAAAGGTTTTTCTGGTTACTGGCTTAAGGAAAGGCTAATTTGGAAAAAAAGGTTTTTCTATGAGTTTTCTGATGAGGTCATTAAGGTAGTAGTTATGTCTTCCAGAATTATATGGATCAGACATGACAGAGGTAGGCCTCCAGAACACTAGATTCCAGAGAATCAATCAAAATAATTATCTAGATACTAAAACTTGTTTTGAGATTTGTATATTACAGAATACACAGCCTTGGTGAATGAATCTTTTTATCACCTGCATGTTCACTGATGCCCTGGACTTCCAGCTGGATGCAGTTAAGACAGACTTAAGATGCTTATCAATTTACCCTTCCCCTCATTCCTCTTCTAAAAGTCAACACCCATGTTCAGCTTGAAGAAGTTAATGAGGAGTCGGCGCCCCAATTCCCTGGATTTGGGGACTGAGGTGGTTAATATTAGGCTGTCTTAATCTGTATAATTGTTACTAAGCTGATGCAAAATTCAAGGATTTCATTGGTATAATTTCTTCTATTGAAAATTTGTGGGTACAAGGCTTAGACCTTTCACTTCTCCAACAGGGGAAGTTGTGTGTTGCCTTAAAGAGTATTGCTTTTATATCAACAGTTTAGATATTAAGTCTCTTGTCTCTCGGGTTCATGCTGTTCAAACTGATGGCTTTGGTATGGAAAGTGGCTAGATCAACTTTGCAGCCATCTGGAACCATATACCCTGATGAAAGACATGGTTTTCAAAAGCCTATAACAGCTGAAGCGCACTCTGATAAATATATTGTTTATCCCACATAGCTTGTTTTGCTGTTTAGTGACCTCAGCTGTATGGTGCACGTGGTAAAGTGTTTTCACCTGTGTTCTCCTGCTTGTGTATATAAGTACCTCCATTCAATATGAAAATTTTACTCGGGTAGCTAACCTTTCAAGAATCTTATCTCAGCAGCTATTGCAGAATTGGACGGCTGATTTTGATGAGACCATGCGACGATTGCGGATTGCTATCGTCCAGATCAATTCTACTCGCTTGGATTTCTCCCTGACCCAGGGATTCTCCTCGTGGATCTCTTCGGTCTTTTCTTACTTTAAGGAATGGGTGGGGGTAGGGTTATTTGGCTGCATGATCTTTGGGGGAGTGCTGCTTACCCTCTGGTTGCTCTGCAAATTCAAACAACAACATCAAAAGGATAAGGTGGTGATCACGCAAGCATTGCTTGCCGTGGAGCAGGGAACATCCCCTCAAGCCTGGTTGAATCTGCTTAAACAATGAGACACCATCACTTAATAGGATATCCTGAGGGCTCGTGTTCCCATTGCACCAGGTATCCTAGTGGTGGTCCTCCACACTTCCCGGGGCTCAGGTTCCCATTGCACGGGATAAAAGGTGTGGAGGGTCTCGTACTTTTAACTGCCTTGAACACCTATTGTAGAACGGTGGGCTAGATCGGCAACCTAACAATCCTCGATTGTTGTTGCAGTAATAAGGAAGGGGGAGATGTGAGGAGCCGCATTTGCCATTAAAAATGGCACAGGCTTCTGCTTCCTGGG
>NC_133431.1:978202-988202 GCF_011762505.2 Arvicanthis niloticus
TTAGCCAATTTGTTTTGTGATCCCATGGTTAATCAAATATCCAGTCAATATAAAGACTCAGTAAAAAACGAGAATTATAGACCAATTTTTCCTTGAAACCAAATATGTAAAATATTTAATAAAACAAAAAAATAAAATAAAATAGAAACCATGTCAAAAGTTCATTCACCATGATCAATGACATAGGCTTCGTTCAAGAGGTGCAGGGATGGTTCAACATAATGTGATTAAAGTGTAAGAAAAAAGTTGTAATCTCTTAGATGATGAAAAATTCTCTGACAATATTTAACCCCACTCTATGATATAGTTCTTGGAGTGATTAAGGATACAAGGAACATACCCTAAACATAATAATGTTACTTTACTGCAAACCTATAGCCGACATTAAATTATGGAGAGAAATTCTAATTAATTCCACTAATTCACAAAGAAGAGAAGGTGATCCATTCTCTCCATATCTATTCAAAATACTATCTAAAATTTTAATGTTAACTAGTCCTATATTGAAATTACAATTTAATGTTAACTAGTCCTTTACTGCAATTTACAATGTAATGTTAACTACTCCTATATTGCAATTTACAATTTAATACTAACTAGCCCTGTATGGCAATCTACAGTTTAATGTTAACTAGTCCTATATTCCAAGTCCTATATTGCAATTTGCAATTTAATGTTAAATAAGTTTAAATTAAATTGTAAATTTAAGGAGGAAGTAAAATTATCTTTATCAGCAGATGATATGATAGTAAGCACAAGTGAACTAAAACTTCCCAAAGGCAATTCCCAGAGCTGGTAAAAAACCTTAAGCAAACTGAAACACAGTTGAGCACTATTGGTAGCCAGCACATCTTCATTAGTGGAAAGGTAGAGAAAAACAACAGTTGTATTAGTACACATTTTGTAGATGAACGTAGCTCAAATCATAGAGAGAATGAATCTATGTATGTAGAAAGGTTATTTAATAAAATGTCCCAATAAAGGCTGTTGGACAAGGGAAATTAGAAAATCAAGGACTGGTAGATTTCATGCTGCAGGATATTACAGCTGATCTTCAGTGTATACCAGAATTCTGAAGAACTAAGTACTTACTAATACCAGTTTTAAAACACAAATAAACAAATAATTTTTGTTTTGTCAAAAAATAGGGCCAATACAAAAAACAAAAACACCACCCTGCTCAAAGTCCTTTATATATGTAGGTTGTTAAAAGAATCTGAAGCCCAGATTAAAGATGGATCTGAACATCTAAAAAGAGCAAGATTAATAAAGGTTTTCTCACTTCAAAAGTTGTAATTAAGAAATATGCCCCACAGCAAGCAGAATTTGAGTTAAGGTTAGGGGATCAGACAGTGGTGGTTAGGATTAGGATAAGGGTTTTTAGAATTAGGTTTAGGAGGTTAGGAAATTAAGAGGTGGGGGTTAGGATAGGGTTAAGCTCAGGGTTAAGGTTAAGGTGGCCATCAATATTCTTGATGCTCCCAGTGTGTCAATATTATCCCTATTACATAAAGAAGAAATATCAGGCCTACAAGGTATTCATTTCATATCTTAATGGTTTCTTTTATTCTTATTCTGATAGTTTCTCTCTTACTTATAGAAAGGCTTCTCAACAGAACCGAAAAGTTTTTCCAGCCATTGCCTCCAAAACTAGCATACTAACAAAGGAAGCAAAGACTTTGATATTCATAGAACCCCACGGATTATCAAAGCATAAGTTGCCAAGAGCCACACAGCCTGCTGCCAGCAAAGAACATTTATGCTACCCTATGCTGGGTCTCACTGTCAGCTATTGCTGCAGTTAATTTTCCTCTGATGCAAAATGCCCTTCAGTATTCTTCTGCTCTAGACATGTCCAGTTTACTTTCTGACAAACCTAAAAATATGCTTACTAAATATTTCTATGTGAAGGTTTCACTTGACAATGTAAATTCTGAAACAGGAATCCCAGACAAGCAATTGACACAAATTCATGGCTAATTAAAAATTGACTTTTTATTAATTATATATAGAATATACACATGAGACATGGTTTGTTATTTACATCATGTACTTAATAGCAAATGAATTACAAGTAAATTAAATTTGTTAACTTGACCCTAATTCATTTTGTTCCTAATGAAAATAAACTTAAAAATTGATATGAAAGGACAAAAATATATTTAATTCTTATATCTACACAGGTAGAATAAATATAAACTGATAATATGGGTCTGAATCTTTTCTTGAAATAGTAACATGAGGATGTATAATTAAATTTTATGGTCTAATTTCAAAAATATGATACATGTAAACATACAGTTCTGGGTACAGTGCTATCCCTTTGAACCCTATCTTATTTCTAGTACACAATGTGGTCTCTATCTCTTAACATTCTAAGTTACTTTGAAAGAGTCTACTACTCTGGGATCAGAAGATGTTATTAAGATTAGACATTGTCAGCCGGGCAGTGGTGGCAGACGCCTTTAATGCCAGCACTTGGGAGGCAGAGGCAGGCGGATTTCTGAGTTTGAGGCCAGCCTGGTCTACAGAGTGAGTTCCAGGACAACCAGGGCTACACATAGAAACCCTGTCTCAAAAAACCAAAAAAAAAAAAAAAAAAAAGATTGGACATTGTCCTCACTCAGATAAGCACCCAATCAACAGGCAAAACACTCAGAGACTAGAAAACTGGAGCAACAAAGATGTCAGAATCACAGAGCCAATCAGAATTAACTGTAACCAGATACTACAGAAATTTTCTCATTTACATAGAAAGAACTGACTCATGAGAAGTGATAAACAAAGTTGCTCACCACAACCATGAAATGACTCTTCACAGCTGGGCATAGTGATGAGAAAGATTGCCTTCAAAACTTTGGGTAAAAATGTAGATTGGTCCCTGTGTGCTCAATGTTAGTTTTGTTGATATAGTAAGTCTGTGATATTCATGTGTACCAGTTTACACTGAGATCTTCCCTGTGAGGAGCTGGTTCCATGGTGAATGGTGCCTGCAAAGTCTCAAGCACCACTTCTTGGTAGTTTGTGAGCTGCCTGCCTTCCCCCAACAGAGCCACAACTGCAGAACTATTGTGCAGAGTCCCTGCCACACAGAATCAGGCTGTTTAATGTTCACCAATGAGGCATGTCCAGTCCACATGGCAGGTGCATAAAAGGATGGCTGTTAAGGGGCTGGAGGAGAGGGGCTTCTAGAGAGAGAGGATGGTAAAGGATCCTGAATAAACTGTGTTGAAGAACTTGCTCATGTCTGCTGGTCGGATAGAGAAGCGAAACTTTCTTTTTTTAGAGGCTTATTTTTTCACTTATATGAGGATACTATAACTGTTTTCATACACACCAGGAGAGAGTATTAGATCCCATTACAGATGGTGGTAAGCCACCCTAAGGTTGCAGGAAATCAAACACAGTACCTCTGAACAAGGAGTCAGTCAGTAGTCTCAACTACTGATTCATCTCTCCAACACACAAGACATCCTATCTTAAAAAATGCAAAGTAGGAAGAGAAATAGCACTTCTTGCCAAAAGCTACATACTGACTAAAAAATCTCTATGAAGTCCTTAAACATGTTATTCATTCTAGGCTTAAATGACACTGTTACATATATAACTGACTTGAAGTTATTTTATAAGTGAGACTGATCTCAGCTATTGAAGAGGTAGACTATCAGAAATAGAAGGACACTGTAGGACCCACCATGGATATCTATGTAGGATAGCAGTAGTTGTACTTTCTTTTTTTCCCCCTGAGACAGGGATTCTCTGTGTAGTCCTGGCTGTCCTGGAACTCAATCTGTAGACCAGGCCACCCTCGAACTCACAAATCCCCCTGCCTCCCAAGTGCTGGGATTATAGGCATGTGCCAACACTGCCCGGCGTAGTTGTACTTCTTAAGTTAGATACACATAGCTTTCCAAATCTATTTTTACTTTATTTATTTTTCAATTGTTTACTCGTTTTATGTATGTGAGTACACGGTCGCTGTCTCAGACACACCATAAGAGGGCATCAGATCCCATTACAAATGGTTGTGAGCCACCATGTGACTGCTGGGACTCGGGACCTCTGCAAGAGCAGTCACCAAGCCATCTCTTTAGCCCTGTTTTATTTTATTTAGGATTTATTACATATACAGCATTCTGTCTGCATGCATGCAGGCAGGCCAGAAGAGGGCACCAGGTCTCACTGTAGATGGTTGTGAGCTGCCATGTGGTTCCTGGGAATTGAACTCAGGACCTCTGGTACAGCTGCCAGTACTCTTAACTGCTGAGCTATCTCTCCAGCACCATTACTGCTGTTCTAGTCTGCCTGGTGTCTCCACTTTATTTTTTCAGAAATGTTGGCATGATAAAGTTTGATCTTACGTTTTTACACTCAGAATGGACACACATCTGCAATGACATGGTCATTTTGGTGTCAATTACTGAAAATTGCATTTGGTAATGGAAGGTTTGTTTCTCTGTGTGTTTAGCCTGGAACTCTGTATGTAAACTAGGATGTTCTACTTCCTGACATTTACCTGCTTCTGCCCTCCTGCTTGGGCTCTTGAACTAACAGTGGGCCACCACCATGACAGGCACTTTCTTCTTCGTGTCCTACAATCGCAAACAATTAAGCGCCTACTATGGCATTTTATAAAACATGCTATTAGCTTAGATGATTCACGACATCTGACATGACTTATAGGTTAAGAATTTTTACCTGGGTATTTTGAGGCTTTCTTCCATTGGACTATACCGAAGACACCAACCTGAATTTTTTAACGGTGTTCAGTGCCTTCAGCATTTTTATGAGTCTGAAAGTCCTTTGAACTTTTGCCAGATTGAGGGTTGCACACAATTCTCACGAGAAATCAAGGGTCCATTTCCTTAAAACCAAGGCTGGGTTTCTTTTGAGAGAGGAGTGCTTGTGGTGAGGGTGATTCAGGTCTCCTCCAACTCTTGGACTTGAAGGCAACAGTGGGAAGACACAGGTCAGGTGCACTAACTTCTTACTTCCACAAGGTGGCACCCCATACTTGGTATCCATATTTCCATTTCTTAAGGAAAAGTATATAACTACCTTTGGCCAGCAGGGGTCGCAACAACACCACTCTTCTGTTTCTCTATTTGTTGAGTGTGACCACTGAACCTCCTATGTGGAGCTCACCCTTAGAGACAGCATTCTGCTGTGGTCAGAATGGAGAAATGTGATATTTTAAGACCTGTCACTAGTAGGAATTAAAAGTTGACATTGGGCCATAGTCTATTGTACAATACTCTATTGAAGGCTTTTGTTGATACTTATAAAGGTATAAGAATAAAAAAGGCACAGTAACCCATTTTTATCTGCAGATAGTATAGTAAGATTAAAGAAAACCCCAAGGATATCATCAAGAAATCTATTATCAGCATTACGGAAAAATTTCAAGGTGATTGCCCATTAATTTTATATATAAATTTTATTAAAAATTAAAGAAAAGCATATGCTAATGAATACTGATTACTGAACAAAAAGACTGCATGTTTTTATTTTTTACTTTTAAGTTTGTTTCACTCAGGGTGTGTGTGTGTGTGTATGTATTCCTCCATTTTATACAGATGTATAAAAATATGAATGTCTCTATGACATGAACACAGTAAAACTGTCCTGAGACATGAAAAGAAATGGTGAGAAGAGGTGAGAAAAGGATGGATAATGCTATTGAGAGGCAGAAATAGGCCTGATATACAGTAAATACACATATGAAAATTACACATGTGCGTTCAAGATCTCTCTCTCTCTCTCTGTCTCTGTCTCTCTCTGTCTCTGTCTCTCTCTCTCTCTCTTTCTCTCTCTCTCTCACACACACACACACACACACACACACACACACACACACACTTGTGCAATAGTAGCAAGGTACTCAGCAGGTAAAAGAACTTGCTGGACTAGTATGATTACCTGAGTTCAACCCCTAGAACCCATGGTAGAAACAAAGAACTGAAAATTGTAACACATATTGCACAGACACATGCACATACACTGACAAAACTTTGGAAATTAATAAGCATTTGAAGTTTGAAGCACAAGCTTCAGGAGTTGGAGATAAGCCCCTCTCCCTAACCCAACATTAACCTGCCTTAAAAACCCCAGATCACAGATTGGGCTAAACTAATTTATCTTATTAAAGTATGACACATTTAAGAAAAAAAATTTAATGTGCAAGTATGCATGGCACAAACCACAACAAATATTAGGTTAAAAACATCAAATTGCTGGTTCTTTAGCTTAGTTGAAAGAAAGAAAGAAAGAAAGAAAGAAAGAAAGAAAGAAAGAAAGAAAACAAATAGAGAGAAAAAACTAAAAAAATTATGAAGGGAAATACAAGTCATTCAAATTAAGTCACGGAATGAAAGCAAATGGGCTCGGGGTGCCATACTTGCAGGAAGAAAACACTTTGGACCCTTTGCTCTAATGAGGTTGACTGAGTTTTTCCCTGCAGGTCCTCCACAGGCACTTTCCCCTGCTGGCTCAGCTTGGGCATAGTTGTCCCTCCTCTTGTAACCAGGCAAGGCAGGCAGTGGGAGAGCCAGGTCTCCAGCCAGCAGGATAAGCTGCTGTGCATCAGAGCCAGGGAGCATTGTTGCAGCCTGAGCAGGAGTTCCTGAGTCCGCACAGCCACTGCCACAAGGTTTCCACTATGCTCCTGCTTTTCTCGCCTGTGAAGCCCCTGCTGCACTTTGTTTGCTGTTTGCTACTGTACTGAACTGCTGACAAAAAAATCAAGATCATTCCCTGAACAGGTCCTCTTTCCCTATATCCTAGTAAATTTTGTCTTCCACTACCTCTGCTGGGTGGCGGGCTGGAGGAGAGGTTGAATGCTTATTAAAAGTAGGTTGCAAAAAAATTGCACACACACTGCTGTTGTGAAAATAATGAAAAAGCACGCAGGCTCTTTTGTACAAAGTATTTCATCAGAGGTCTTGGGCTCCTCAGGCCTCCTCAAAAAAGCTCTGAAGTCAATTTTAAGGAGGATCTAATAATTCTGTGTGTGGTAAAGGAAGCGAGGCACTTGGCTCAACTAAAAGCCATTATATGTGGTTTTAAATATGTTTCTTCAAGAAAGAGAAACTTTCTCTTTGAACTCTGAAGCATCCTGAACTAAAAATAACAAATGAAGCTTAAAAATGGTGTGCTTTCACATCTTCTGAGCCTTCTGTCTCCTTCTTCAGTTGTATGATGTTTGGAAAACTGGGAACTTTTCTGAGGGTATAGAAATGCCAAGGCCTGAGAGGCAGGGGAAGGATTGGTTTGTTGTTGGTAGTTGTTTTCTCACATGTGTTGGTTGTGGTTATGGGTTTGTAGATTTGTTTTATATGTATGAGTGCTTTGCCTACATGTATGTATGTGTACCATGTGCCTATGAAGATCAGAAGAAGGTGTTAGACATACTGGAACTGGAGTTACAAATGGTTGTGAGTCACTATGTGGATCCTGAAAACTGAATCTAGGTCTTTTGGAAGAGCAGCCAGTTCTGTTCACCACTGAAGCCACCTCTCTAGCCCCCAAAATATGTTTTTAAAAGAGACTCAATGCAAGAACGAGTAAGGACACAAAAACAAACATAAAGCTTCTGATTCCTTGAGCCAATAGTATTTAATTTGGAATTAGAAACAATTTACTAATTTACTTTCTGTTTTAGAAAGCAAAAGGCAGATATTTATTCAGCAAAAATAGGATTTCAAAAAAGTTAAAACTCTTCATACTGTTTATATTTTTGTTGCCATTCAGGCTGTCCTCATGTCTTCTTTACCTGTTTCTTGTTTAATGTCTCATACTAGTCTGCCCTGACTTATGTGTGACTTTTTGTTCTGTAGTCTGTATTAGGTACCTTCTGCCCTGAGCCAGATGGCTGAGGAGGTACTGCCATCAGGTCTCCCAGCTGGACAACAGTCCTAAAGCTTTAAAATATAAAAACTGAGCAGTTTGAGAGGAAGTAATGAGGGATTAGTAATCAAAGTTTTGATTGCTGCTAATATCAGTAACAGCAGGGGTTGGAATAGAGTATTGCTCCTCTCCATGGATACTAGGTAAGGAACTTATCTCAGAAATGCTGCTGACTATAAATGTGTATTCCACAGTTTAATGCTCCATACTGACTATTTCCCTCTAAGGATTTCATTGATAAGAACTGTTTAAAGTTCATTAGTAAGTGACTTAACAGACATTTCCTATAAATCTACAATTTACTTGTCATTATTAACAGACTGTGAGGTCACATAGATAATGGCAGTACTGTAAAAGATGCTTGTCAGATTTGCTGTTATTTCCTTTGGGGATGAAGAGGCTCAATAAGGAGGTAGCTGTAGTAACTTGCTTGCTATGTAATTTCTACAAGTGAGGCTGGGTTTCATGCTAACAGCACCACAAGAGAGTTGAAACAATGATAAATATTCCTTCCCTGTGGGGTTTTGTAAGCTGCTTAGGTTGATCTTGAATTGGCATACCATCACCCCACCAGTGACCTGTGTGGTTGGGATTAGAGGATACACTACTTTGATGTTTCCCTTCCAATGATTTCTGTTGATAGATATTCACATGGTAAGTTTTCCAAAATAAGACTGTGGCTAATAACAAAATTATACCATGTTATAAACCCAGTGACATTATCAGATGCCTAGACAATTGAATCAATGTTTTTCTTTTATTTATTTATCTATTTCTTTCTTTATTTATTTATTTTTATTTCTTTAAAATACATTTCAGATTTTATCCCACCTTATTCCCCCCACTACCGAGGAACCCCCTATCATATCTCCCCTCCTGCCTCCACAAGGGTGTGCCCCCACCTACCTTCAACTTCCCCCTCCCCACCCTCGAATTCCTTACCGATCAGCCTTCATGGAACCAGGGATCTCCTCTCCCACCTATGCCTGACAAGGCCATCCTCCCCTAGGTATTCAGCTAAAGTGATGGGTGCCTCCCTTTGTGCTCCCAGGCTGGTGGTTTAGACTCTGGGGAGCTCTGGTTGGCTGGCACTGTTGCTCTCCTCATGGGGCCACAAACACTTTCAGCTCCTTCAGTCCTGTAACTTCTTCAATGGGAACCCATGATCAGATCAATGGGTAGCTGTGAGCATCCGCCTCTGGATATGTCAGACTCTGGCAGACCTTCCAGGAGACAGCTGCATCAGGCTCCTGTCAGAATGCACTTCCTAACATCCATATTGATGTCTATCTTTGATGACTGCACATGGGATGGATATCAAGGTAGAGTGGTCTCCCAATGGCCCCACCTTGACTTTCCCACACTTTGTCACCTTATTTGCTCTCTTGAGCATTCTGTCACTCCTTCCAAGAAGGACCGAGGCATCCACACTTGGTCTTCCTTCTTCATGAGCTTTATGTGGTCAGTTAGTTGAATCTTGGCTATTTCAAGCTTTTGGGCTAACATTGCTTATCAGTGAGTAAATACCATGTCAATGTTTTTCTAACATTAGAAGATATACAACTAATTTAGTAAAGTTTAAATAGAGTGTTCAACTTCTTACACTATTATGTAGAATTAGGGCTCATTATGTAACTCCAGGTTGGTCTCAAACTCATGATGCCCCTGCTTCAGGTGTGTGCTACAACAGTGTTCAGATTCCCAAGATTTAAATATTTAAAATATCTGAAGGGGATTGGAGAGATGGCTCAGCAGTTAGAGCACTTGCAGAGGCACTGAGATCAGCTCAAACACCCACATGGTAGCTGACAATTGTCTGTAACTCCAGTGCCAGGGAATCTAATGCCCTCTTTTGACCTCTGTCAGTACCAGGCACATGCAAAGCACAAAACAAACATGCTAGGGGGAAAAAGCAATAGGAGGAGCTCACAACGACCTGCCCCTATTTGAGGATCTATAGATAGTTGCTAGTTGCTGAGAGAGGAACGCTTTTTTTTCAGCCCTATAGTCATTGGTAAATTGCCCATTCCTCAGTAATCAGCCCCAAAGGCACAAGAAGATAAGGCAGTTGGGGAGATGGCTCAGCAGTTAGAGC
>NC_133431.1:990702-1025702 GCF_011762505.2 Arvicanthis niloticus
AAGAAAAGGCTAATCTCCTCAATAGGTTCCACTTACCAAAGTTAAATCAAACTAAGGTAAATAACATAAATAGACCTAAACACCTGGAAAAACAGAAGTCAGTACAAGTCTGCCAAGAAATAGAGGCCAGGTCCATGAGTTTCAGAGTAGAATCCTACCAGACTTCCAAAGATGAGTTCATGAGAATATTCCTCAAAGTATTCAACAATATAGAAAAAGAAGAAACCTTAGCTGATTTTATTTTGTGAGCACATGGTTACTCAAATATCCAATCAATATAAAGACTCAGCTACAAAAAGAATTACAGACCATTTTCCCTTAAAACTACAGATGCAAAAATATTTAATAAAATAAAATACATTAAACAAAATAGAAAACACTTCAAAAGATCATCCTTCATGATCAATGAGGCAGGCTCCATTAAAGAGATCCAGGAATGGTTTAATATAATGTGCTTAATGTGTAAGAAAATAAAACAAGTGGTCATCTCATTAGATGATGAATGATTCTGTGACAATATTTAATCCTACTTTATGATAAAGTTCTTGGATTGATTAAGGATACAAGTGACATACCTAAACATAATAATGTCACTTTACTTCAAACCTATAGCCAACATTAAATTAAATGAAGACATTCATATTAATTCCACTAATTCACACACAAGATGAGGTGATCCATTCTCGCCATATCTATTTAAAATACTATCTAAAAGTTTAGCAAGAGCAAAAAAACTGAAGAAGATAAAAGTAGTATAGATTATAAAGGAGGAAGTAAAATTATCTTTTTAATTTTTTTTTGGTTTTATGAGACAGGGTTTCTCTATATAACCCTAGCTGTCTTGGAACTCACTCTGTAGACCAGGCTGGCCTCGAACTCAGAAATCCACCTGCCTCTGCCTCCCAAGAGCTGTGATTAAAAGTGAGCGCCACCACTGCCCGGCCAAAATTGTCTTTATTTGCAGATGATACAAGTGGACCAAAACTTCCCAAATATAATTCCTAGACCTGATAAGCCCTTTCACCAACGTTGTTGGATACATGATCAACTAAAAATACAAAGAAAATACAGTGGCATTACAAATAAGTTTGTAAGTGGAAACAAAATAGACTGACATCATAAAATTTGAATTGATGCTTGTCACATTTTTTCCTCATAATAAATAACCTTGAGTAACTCAGTGTGTTGGGTATGATCTTACCAAATTCTTTGTAGTCACAGATTACTTTGGGTATTCTTGAGGGTCCTCAAAGATGACTGTGATACACAAAGGCTTTAATAGATTGATTTCATGCTGAAGAGTTTACTCTTATATAAAGATGCCAGAAAGTACAAAACTTTAATGCATTGACTACGTTTATGGGGTTTCTCTGCATTATGGCTTTATCTCATGGTTTCTAGGACGACTGCCACATGCAAAGGCTTTACCACATTGTTTATGCATAGTGTTTCTCTCCAGGATGTATTATTCTATGTTCATAGATGACTGTGTTGTGAAAAGTTTTTATCTCATTGATAAAATTTGTAAGATATGTCTTCAATATGTGTTCTGCTATGTATTCAAATATGTCTGTAATATACAAATGTTGGGAAGAAGCCAAAGAAACTTGCCCTAAGGAATGCCTTTTTGTTACCATCCTCCATTTAATCATAAATTCAAACTAAGTTTTAGGTCATAGGGGACCTGTGTACTTAACAATATCTGACTAGCTTTCATCATTCATGGTTTGTTACCTAAAACATAGTATCTGTTCCTAACCATAATTTCTGTTATTCATATTTTATTTCTCAAAATATAATGTTCCTAACAACAAAAGAACAAATGGCTGTGATAGTTTTGACCATACAACCTACATTCTGTATCATTTGACATAGAGTAAAACAGAAAAAAAAAAAAACATGATTGGGAGAAAAATGTAGCTGTAATTTGGCAGAGGACTTTGTGGTTTTGACTTTTGGATGTTATATAACTTTCTGGTTCAGGGTGGGGCTGAGGTTGGGTATTGCAGTTAAGTTTCTGAGTATAGTTGTGTGGCTCTGATTTATCAGTAGAGACTTGATTACAATAAATTCTTATCATTTGCCTTGTCCTGTGTTTGAGTTGAGTTAGATCTCAGTAGACCCCATGATGTAAAGGCTTTAGCACAGTATGTAAGCACTGTGAGTATGAATAGTTTCATAATGATGAAGACTACAGAGGTGTGCAAAGGCTTCATTATACTAAACATGTCCATTAGGACTATGTGGGTGTGTTCTGAGACACAGGGTGCATATTTAGCACTAGAAGGCAAGTCCAGGGTCACAGGGGACATGATTAAGACTGAGGGGATGTGTCCTGAGTCACAGGGGCATGCTTAAGACTCAGGGGGCGTGTTTAAGACCAAAGAGGTGTATCCTGAGTCACAGGTGGCATGCTTAAACTCTAGCATGTATTCTTTCATGATAATGAAGACTAGAGAATTGTACAACCGCTTGACCTTATTAAATACATTCACAGGGTGTCTGTCTTAGTGTTTCCATTGCTATGAAGAGAAATCATGAACAAGGCAACTCATATAAAAGCAACAGTTTAATTGGGACTGGGTTACACTTTCAAAGAATTAGTCCTTTTTCATCATAGCAGGAAGCATGGCAGGCATGAAAGAAAACATGATGTTGGTGAAGAAGCTGAGAGTTCTGCATCTTGATCCAAAGGCAGGCAGGAAGATACTGTCTTCCAGGGAGCTAGTAGGAAGGCCCATTCTGCACTGGGTGGAACTTCAAATCCTTCAGTGATGGACTTCCTCCAAGGCCACATCTCATAATAACTTCCTCTCAATCCCTGAGCCAAGCATATTTATACTACCACATTCCACTGCCTGGCTCCATTATGATTATGCAAACACATGAGTGTATGGAGACCACATTTTAAAATAGCATAATACAAAATATGTGAGGTTCAAATTAAAAGGTCGTCATCATCTATAGAAGTCTCATAAATGTTAAAAGTCCAAAATTCAAAGTCTCTTCTGAGATTCATGCAATCCTGTAACTATAATTCCGTATACTTTCAAAAATATAGCATAAAATATCAAACCAAATTCACAGTATATACTTCACCATTCCTAAATGCCATTGTGAGGAAATACTGGGCCAAAAAAAGACCAAAAGCCAGCAAGGCAATCTCCAAACTCTGCATCTCCATGTCTGATGTCAAAGCATTCTTCAGATCTCCAACTCCTCTCTGCCCTGCTCACTGCAGCACAATTCTTTCTCTTTGGCTGATTTTATTTCCTGAAAGTTTTCCTGAGAAGGTATTCCATAGCGCAGGAATCTAAAACTCTTTGTGTTTACAAAGTAACTTCAAAATTACAGCTTCTTGTCCCAGTATCTGGGATGTCCAGATGATCTGTGCTCCTCAAAAAAAATTGGGTCTCTCTCCAGCTCTTCCCTCTGTACTACAATAGGTTCTGGCTGACTCCACTCAACTGCTACTGCTGTTCTTTCTGCTCATCCCATGGGACTGACATCTTCAGTATATTGGGTTTTCTATGATAAACAGTCTTCAGTGAGTTCCTCTCATAGGCTCCCTTCATGGTGCCAAGCCTCAGCTGCACTGCATGAAACACTCATGCCTTAAAACCAGTGCCACCTGGGTGAGTCTTACACAGGACCGAGTCAAGCTGCACCACAATGGACAACCTTGGCTACCTTTGGAATACAACCTCTTCTTCCTCCCAGAAAGCACTTACCAGAAGGTTTCACCTCAGTGATGCTGGTTGCTTCTTCATCCCCACTAATTTTCTAACTACAGCCAACCATCATCAATTGTCTCAATCATTCCTTCTCTTCTTTCCTTTAAAAGCAGAGCCACATGGACAAAGCTGCTGAGTTCCTCTGCTTGCTGGGGCTGGAACATGGCCCCTTCTATTACATCATCACCAGCTTTCTATTTTTCAACAACTTTACTGGCTAAGCTCAGCTGTACTTGAACTTGCTCTGTAGATTAATCTTGAACTCAGATCTGCATGGCTCTGTCTTCTGAATGTTGGGTAATACATGTGTAACACTTTGCCCATAGCTAAGCTTTTCATTACCTAAAACGTGTTCTGTACCAGGATGACTTGAATCAGAAATCAGCTTGATTCCGATCTCCTGGGATTTAAGGTATGTATGTGCCACCATGCCTGGACCTAAGTGTATCCTTTTAGATTTTAAATTGAAAACCCAGTATAGTAATCACAATCTGTTCATTGTCAATTGGACACATACTTGTATCTCCTTACGTCCACATAAAAACAATAATTAGTTAATAATAATGCCTAACATTATACAGTTCTCACCCATACAACTTCACATCCATATGTTTAGGTGGATGGAATCTTGCCATAATATCACCATTTCTTTAATAACATTGTGTATCTTTGATCACAAGATTTAGTTTCATTCAACTTCCTGGTGAGATTTTCTCTTTGAAGCTAACATTTCATATTTTTCCTTTCTAAGATTTCTAATTTTGATCAAAACAAGCACCATGAGAGTAAACACAGGCCAAAGGCTATCCTTGGCTTTCCTGAGACTGCTTTGTCAATGCAATTAACAAAATAAACCTCTTTACCTTCAGATGGGAGTAAAACACAGCACTATTCTTCAACAAAGCATTATAAAAACTATATACAAAGTTGAAATTACCCTTAGTACGTATGTGTTCTACTAGCATGGCCCCTGAAGTTCTACTTAATGCATGTACAAACCCAACATCAAACCCACATTGCTTCACACACAAGCCTGGGGTACCAACTTCTGCCTTAGATAAAATTTCCATTGCTAAGAAGAGACACTGTGACCAAGGCAACTCTGTTAAAGGCAAATAGTTAACTTAGTCTGTCTTACACTTTCAAGTGTTTAGTTCATGACCAACATAGCAGGAAGAATGAAAGCATACAGGCAGCCATGATGCTGGAGAAGGAGCTGAGAGTTTTGCATTTTCTTGAGAAGGTAGTCAGGAAGAGACTGTCTTCCAGCCAGGTGGTAGGAGAGTCTGTTTTTTTATGGGCCAGAGCTCCAAAGACCACCACCCTAGGAGTTCACTTCCTTCAAAACAGTAACATCTACTCTCACAAGGCCAAACACACTAACATTGTTACTTCTTAGAGACAAGCATATTCAAATCACCACAGTTCATTCTTACTATACATTCTTTCATGCATTTAAATACGATTAGGACATGCAGATGCTTTACCACTGATTACTTTCAGAAGGTTTCTCTCTAGTACGTGTTGATTTTTGTATTCAGAGAATAATGTGGCATGTAAATGATTTTCCAACTTGAGTACATTCACAAGATTTCTGTCCAATTTGTGGTCTTTTATGTCTTTGGAGACTAGTGATAGGCATAGGCTTCACATATGTTCCATTCATAAGGTTTCTCTAAAAAGTGTGTTACTTGAAGGGTTTGGAGAACACATTGTCATGCAAAGACTTTACCTCCTTCATGGCATTCATGCAGTTTCTCTACAGTATGTGTTCTTTTATGGATCGGGCACTGCCTGTGACATGCAAGGACTTAGTACCTTGATGACACTGAGTCACTCTCTTGAATGTGTTCCATTATGTAGTCACAGATAAAAGTGAATTGTCAGTTTTTCCACAGTGATTATATTAATGAGGCTTCTCTCCAGTGTGATTTCTTTGTGTGTGTGTAAAGAACTATGACATGCAAAGACTTCATCACATTGTGAATATTCAACCAGGTTTTCCTCTGGTATGTGATCTCTCCTGTCACTGCAGATGACTGTGACTTGCAAATGCTTTACAACACTGATTACATTCATGAGGCTTCTCTCCTGTCCTTGTTCTTTTATAATAATGGAGATGCTAATGTTGTGAAAAGTCTTTACCACGTTGATCACATTCATGAAGTTTCTTGCAATGTGGGATCTTTTATGTTTCTGAGTCTAGTGGGACATGCAAAGACTTTAGCACAATGATTACATTCATAGTTCTGTCCAATATGGGTTCTTTTATGTTTTTTTTAGGAAAAATCTTTATGGAAAGGCTTTTACCACAATGATCACATTCATAGATTTCTTTCCAATATGGGTTCTTTTATGGTTTTGGAGACAAAAACTTTGTGTAAAGGCTTTAAATATATTAATTACATTCACACAGTATCGCTCCAGTATGTGATCATTTATTTCTTTGGAACGTTTTTACTTATAAATGGTTTTTTCCACATTGATTACATAATTAAGGTTTCTCTCTGGCATGTGATCTTTTATGTATTTGGAGATTACTGTGACATGAAAAGGTTTTGCCACATTGATTACATTCATATGGTTTCTCTCCAGTATGTGTCCTTTTATGGATTTGGAGATGATTTTGTTGTGAAAAGGCTTTACCACATTGATTACACTCATAAGGTTTCTCTCCAGTATGTGTTCTTTTATGAGATCGGAGATGACTGGGCCTTGCAAATGCTTTACCACATTGATTACATTCATAAGGCTTCTCTCCAGTATGTGTTCTTTTATGTCTTTGGAGACTACTGTGATCTGAAAAGGCTTTACCACATTGATTACATTCATAAGGTTTCTCTCCAGTATGTGTTCTTTTATGTCTTTGGAGACTACTGTGATCTGAAAAGGCTTTACCACATTGATTACATTCATGAGGTTTCTCTCCAGTATGTGTTCTTTTATGTATTTGGAGATTACTTTGTTGTGTAAAGCCTTTACCACATTGATTACATTCATAAGGTTTCTCTCCTGTATGTGTTCTTTTATGTATTTGGAGACTACTGTGATATGAAAAGGCTTTACCACATTGATTACATTCATATGGTTTCTCTCCAGTATGTGTCCTTTTATGGATTTGGAGATGATTTTGTTGTGTAAAGCCTTTACCACATTGATTACATTCATAAGGTTTCTCTCCAGTATGTGTTCTTTTATGAGATCGGAGATGACTGTGCCTTGCAAATGCTTTACCACATTGATTACATTCATAAGGTTTCTCTCCAGTATGTGTTCTTTTATGTCTTTGGAGACTACTGTGATCTGAAAAGGTTTTACCACATTGATTACGTTCATGAGGTTTCTCTCCAGTATGTGTTCTTTTATGTCTTTGGAGACTACTGTGATCTGAAAAGGCTTTACCACATTGATTACATTCATGAGGTTTCTCTCCAGTATGTGTTCTTTTATGTTTTCGGAGATTACTTTGTTGTGTAAAGCCTTTACCACATTGATTATATTCATAATGTTTCTCTCCAGTATGTGTAATTTTTTGAGAATGGAGATGACTTTGACATGAAAAGGCTTTACCACATTGATTAAATTCATGTAGTTTCTCTCCAGTATGACTTCTTTCTTGCCTGCAACAATAATAGGCACATGTGAAAACTTTACCACATTCATAGCCTGATCAATCATTTTACAAATATGTATAAATTTTACAGTTGGTCTAATAAAAAGAACACAGAGATCTTAAGGTTTTATCACTTTAATGTTCATGGTTGTACTTGCTCACTGTGTGTTGCTTTACGTCTTTGAAAATACCTGTGATGGTAAGACCATTTATTGCATGGCTCACATTTACAGAATCCTTTTTCTATATGAGATTTCTATATGATGTTTTTAACATGTCCTAAGAAATATGGGATAACTCAGAGCATTAAAACACTCATTGAATTCTTAGTTTTTCCTGTAGTGTGCATCACACAACAGCAGCACTGTGAACCAGGATGAACAAAAGAATGTACAAACTTCCAGTACCCATAGAGATTTTCTGCAGTGTGACTTTGGAGATGTTCCCAGTAATGTCACAAAATCAATCAACTGCAAACACCTATCATATTCAGAAAGTCTACCAAAGGCAGAATACTACATGTCTTGTCATTGTTCTGAAGTAGATAGAGGTATGTTGTTTCTTTTAGTATCTCTATGCTCACATGGTTTAATCCATGCTGACAATTGATACATCCATTAAAAAAGAATAACAAATGAAAGGTTTCCACATTGAATTCACCTGCATTGATTTTTTGTTCACTGCAGACATGATTAATATTTCTCCACAACATTCTTGACTCTCATAAACTGACAAAACACTAAACTTAACAATTTCACTGCAAGTATATGAGTATCACCAACTTTATCATGGACAATTTGCTTATTAGAAGGTTATGGATACATGTTTATCACTATCCAATGTGCAACATCTAAATATTATGAGACTATACAAATTGGTAGTTCCACAACATAGCTCTAATGGAGATACAAATCAAATAAACTGATCGCTTAAGACATTGTTTCTTTCTCTTCTTTCTTACAGAATTGCCTTGCAAACACCAATCACATAACTGACATTGAGGTACATAAAAGGACTGATATTTTACACACTTGCTTTCCATTAGAGCTTCCAGATCATATTAAACTTTCCTCACAGGCATATTTGTATCAGCTTAAACATTAAAATTACCTTTCATGACTTCTAGAAGTTTGATATTGTTCTTCAGTATGATGCCCTTCCAAATTATAGCCTAAAACACGGTACCAGAAAATGAAAGATATGGGATTAGAATTAGGCAATATTCAAGTTATTCTGAATTTTCACGGCAATGAACCTGATTTATTCAACTCAATATTACTTGTTCTCTATTGAAATAACATATGATCATCAGTAACCCAAAAACATTTTTCCCTTATACTGAGAAGCAAAAATAAATTCACAGTCTTACCTATAGCAGTGAGGTTCCAGTAGGTCTCAAGCATCACATCTTTGTAGAGATTCTTCTGGGAAGGATCCAGCAAATTCCACTCTTCTGCAGTGAAGTTCACATGCACATCTTCGTAAGTCACTGCTTCCTAAAATATCCCATACATGTGAACAACACAAAGCCTGATACTGACATCACTACAAAGTAAAGGTATGCTTCCTATAAAATATAATCTTATAATTCACATGATTTATCAACTTATTTGCTGAAACATGAATTATAATATGATCACCATGTCAGTTTAGAAGAAACTTGAAATATTGACACTTGAACCCTTCACACAGGGTTCATCTGTGTCATTCCTGAACCCTTTGAATAGATTATAGCCTTGCAACACAAATGGCAATTGAGAGGGATATGCAGGGGGAAACAGATCAACTGTACTGAGCACACATCTGAAAAGCTGTATGAACAACTACTAACTATAAAGGTGATGGGCAAGCTGCTTGTATTTGCTCATGTATTTAATTGCAGAGGGACAGGCAGGTGTATGTCATTGAGTTGAATGTAGCACGATACATGCAATGAGTTTTAGGACATCAAAAGTCACATGTTAATAACCTTACTGTGCTACAAAAATAAATCAGGAAACAAAAAATGATAGAATGAACTCACAGATTTTTACTGAACTTTCTGCAAAGCATTATACATTCAGTGCAGTCCTGTATTCGTCTTGCATAAACATGAAGTGAAACAGTTTAAACAGCAACATTAATAAATCTTAATAAAAGGGAATGCATGTTTAAACAGTTAAAAATGCACAGATGAAATTATTAGTAATGAATATGTTGATCAGAAATAAAGATTGTATTTCAGGTGTTCAACTACTGAGTATTTCAGGTCAGTAGTTGAAACATCTTGCTGGTCTTCCACATAATGGTGGACAATTTCTAGCATACACATGTGGACCAACACCTGTCCATTTCTTCAAGATCAGGAGTTCTGAGGCCATTTTCTGACAACAGTAAAGATGAGTCACACATGATATTCATATTCATGCACACAGTTGTGGGGAGCTGACAGAAGGCGGCTATCATCCTCACAGCCATCTTGGGCCATATACCCTGAAAAGAAACTTGATCACATCAGCCTACAACAGCTGACCACACTCTGACAACATCAAGTTTTAGGTACCCAGGATCTTCACATTGTTGTGTGAGACTTAAAGCTGTGATTTAGAGCCAAGACTAAAGGGTGTGACTTAGAGATCAGATTTAGAGACAAGACCTAAGGGCATGACTTAAAGGCATGACATAGAGGTGAGGCTTAGAAGTGAGACATATAAAAAGTGAGAGGCAGACAAAAAAGAATAACAGAAAATCAGACACTTCAGAGAGAACAACTTGGAGTTAATTATTAGGCATTAGGCACTTAGCACTTAGAGAATGAACTTGGAACTTGGAGGCACTAGGATCTGGGAACTAGGGACTAGGAACTCAAGACTTGGAAATTGGACTAGGAAGAGAGACTGAAAAATAAACAGGATTGAATCACACTCTGGTCTCCATTCTTCAAGTTTGTCCTCATTCTCTTGCTTGCTGAACCCCGACCCGGAAACTGGAGCAGCTTGGGGCAGTGTGGGCTCTAATAGTTTAGCCCCCAAGGTTTTTGGCAGTGCGGGTTTCAACATTGACAGAGTGGTCCGTGATATTTTGGCCCCCAAACGTAGGGCAGCTTGGGCCACAACACACAGGCATGATACATTATTTATTCAAAAATTTCACAACAAACATAAGAGTTAGGCAGAAAATCACACACCTGCAATTCAATGAATCTGAAGCATCAGATAATATTGATGACATGGGCATAAGCCATCCGGAGAAACAGAATACAAACTATATATTTGGCCAAATTTCAAAATTAAAGATATGGATGAAGAGCAGCACAGAAGCATGTGCTTATTGAACAAAAACATGTCAGGGGGCTTATGTGGTTTCTATATCTACTATCAGCACAGGAATTGCTTCACAGAAAAATTTAGTCTAGAAAACCAAACACAGAATGAATAAAGTTAAAAATATAAATCCATCAGGTTTGCCAACTAGCATAGCATTGAATCGCAAATATTTATACTGTACCTTATGTGAATTACAGACTGAGACCAAATGGGGAATGTATGGGAGTATGAGAAGAAAGCTGATCAAATTCAACCACAACACAGTAGACATACAGAACAAAATCTGTCCTGTCTAAAAGAAATGCAGGGGTAAAGCTGGAGCAGAGACTGAGGGAATGGCCAATGAAAACTTGCCCAGCTGGAGACCATCCTTATAGACAAACACCAATCCATGACATTATTAGGGATACTCTGTGATGCTCCCACACAGGAGCCTTGCATCATTATCCATTAAGAGGCTCCACCAAGCAGCTGACTTGAAACAGATGCAGAGAACCACAGTCAAACATTGAATGGCCCTTGGGGACTGTTATGTTAGTTGGGGGAAGGATTGATGTCCTGAAGAGGATAGGAATCCATGAGAAGGTCAACAGAATCAACTAACCTGGACCCTTGGGGACACTGAGAGCCTAATCTACAAACAAAATTATACACACAGTCTAGACTAAGGCCCCAGAACATATGTAGCAAATGTGTAGCTCAGTCTTCGTGAGGGTCCCCCAACAACTGTAGCAGGGGCTGTCCCTAAACCTGCTGTCTATCTGTGGAATCTGCTCCCTGAACTGGGCTGCCATGTCTGGCTTCAATGGAAAGGATAAACTTAAGCCAGCAGAGACTTGATGCACCGCTGTGTGGAGATACCCAGGGGTCCACACCTTCTCAAAGGAAAAACAGAGGATATTGGATAGAGGGACTCTGTGCAGGCGGTGGACCTAGAGTAGGGAATCCACTAGGTTCATAGCCATTTTATTTATAACAGCTTGAAACTGGAAAAATCCCAGATGTCACTCAACCAAAATATGAATATAGAAAATGTGGTTCGTTTACAAAAGGAAAAACTATTCAGCTATAAAATACAAGGACATCATGAATTTTGAAGGCAAATGGATACAACTAAAAACTATTATCCTGAGTGAGGTAACCCAGATCTAAAAGCACATGCATGTATGTACTCACTTACAAGTGAATAATAATCATAAAATACAGGAAACCCACACTACACTCCATAGACACAAAGAAACTACACGAGAAGGAAGGCCCAAATGAGCATGGTTGAATCTCACTCAGAATGGGGAGTAAAGCAATCATAGGAGGCAGATGGAAGAGAGAGAACTGCATGGGAGAACAGATAAGAAGGGGAAATCGGGGAGAACCAGCAACAGGTGTTTCGAGAGACAAAAGAGGGCCAGAGTGGGAATATGAATCAAAATCTGCAGCTGCCTGAGTGGAGGGGGTACATTTAGGATGTGCCAGAGACCATAAATATGTACCAAGGATTCTAAGGTTGATCTTAGCTGAGATGCATAACAGTGAGATATGGACTCTGAAGAGGCCACACCCTGCATCAGGCAGGACTCTTAATGGAGAGTTAAAAACCCAACCAGTCCAAAAATCTTTCTACCCAAAATTTGTCCTGTTCACAAGAATACAATCTACAACAAAGATTCTGCGCAGCAGCAAAATAACGTTGTTGCTGTTGTTCTAACTTGCTACTCCACTGCTGTGATTGAATCCTCTAAGCAAAAGCATCTCAGGTAATAACTGGTTGTGGTACATGGTTCTGTCAGATCACAGTCTATCATTTTGGGAGCTTAGATTAGAAACTGAAAGCAAAAAGCATGGACAATTAACTCAGCCATTCTGGATATCTGACGGGGCTGATAACTTATAGACTCATAGCCAATCCTGGCTATTTACCTTGAGAGAAAAGTTTTGAGTGGATGGTTTTCAGCTGACATTCATTCTAAAGCAAAGGAAAAATCCAGGTTCAGAACTAAGAGTTTTAGTTTGGATAGATGAGAGAGGTTCTGGTTAGTCAACAAAATGATGGACTGGGTGTTAGGAATATCTTGTACCTCACTGGTACAAATTGGCATAATTATGCTCTAATTGTATTTTGAGAGAAAAGTTTTATTTTAACAGGAAGGGTCATATGTAAAAGGAACTTAGGTGGGAAGGAGTACTGAGAGGAAGAGAAGGAGTAAGGAGAGGAGGAGAAGTAGGAAAGGAGAAGCTAGGTGATGAGAGAGAGAAAGAGAGAAAAAGGAGGGGACATGGAGACAAATGTTCACGTATCTCCACCAGTCAAAGATAGTTTATATATCTAGGTTGGGTATTGGGTTACACTTCTGATTCAGCATTAACAAACTTATAATGCCATTAATTAATATTTTTTAAAAAAAAGTATATAAAAGCAAAAAGAAAAAAAGGGCATGGGATAGGGGTTTTCATGGGGGTGGGGGGTGGGGAAAGGGGATGGCATCTGAAATGTAAATAAAATATACAATACAAAAAGCATGGACAAACACTGTCTCCTGGCTTGCTCTCTTGCTTGGTTACAGTCTCATGCTCAGCCTGCTCTCTCATCCAGCCCAGGACCACTTGCTTAGGGATATTGCCACCCTCAGTGGAAGAGCCTTCCTACTCAATCATCAACACTATCTCTCACAGACATAGCAACCAGCTATTCTGATGAGGACATGCCCTGAATTGAGGCTCCTTCAGATGACTGTATCTCTGAAATGCCGAGAACTGAAAACTACTATGACACAGACACAATAATAAATGAGGAAATTGTTACAACACAAACCAATGATTTAACCATATCAATTACAGGAGCTCCTGCCACCCCATGAGGAACTTGGAGTTGTGGCTGAGCAAGGACAAAATAGGGAGGGCACCTGGCTCAGATCAGGGAAGGATACACTGGAATGGGGAGCTCAGAGGCTGTGCTGACCTGGGGTGAGGGTCTTTAACCCTGGGTTCCCAGGCCAGTGCTACCAAAGAGGAGGCTAAAACATCTGGAAGGTGGACAGAAAAGCAGATTGTCTCACACAACTTAAATGACCACCAACAAAGGACAGGATCTCTGACCCAAAAAAGATATGATAAATTTGTGACAATCAATGAAGAACAACCTCCCATCTTATGACAGCTCCAAGTTCAAAATTACAGAGTCACATATGAACTGCACAGAGGGTAGTTCAGGAGGTAGGAAATGAGGTCTTTGTCTTTCTACCCTGTAAAATAAGGTAGGCAGAGCCTGATTTTGCCCTGGATGCTGTCTGGAAGAGCTCTCTGTCATGGACTAGTCAATGGGTCCAGGTCCTGTTGTTAAGAAGGATTTAACCCAAGGTGTGGGGCTGCTAACTAAATTGATTAGGATGGAGTCTGTCTCATTTCCTCAGTAAGAGAATAACAAAGTGCCACACACAATACAGACAGCCACAAGGGGGCAGTAAAAGCTACCCAGCAGATTCCTCCACTTGGACAAAGGAGAAAATGAAGACAGGATGGCAGCTGTGAGCCCTGTAGCAGGGTTTTAAGTCTGCTCTAACCTTCCCAGAAATTAAAACCAGAGAAACACCGTTCACTATACCAGGCTCTGGAACATCTTCGAAGCACTTTGGGGCTGCGACTCTCCAGTGTATCCACTGTAGCAGGGTTCCATGTTCAATTTAGTCATCTCCCTCCACAATACTCAAGAAAAACCTGAAAACCAAGGCACACTATCTCAAATCTGGCAGACAAGCCACTGACCCAAAAAGAATGGTGGATATTAACAACCGGCCTTTCAATCCTTTAGTTGGGAGTCCTGAGGGTCTTGGGTCAATGCACTAAGATGTTATGTCCAGGTCACAGAGACCCCAAAGACCAACAAGTAGCCTATTGTAATGCAATCACATGGAGGTCTTTATCATGAGCTCTGTAATAAGGATTCTCATCAGTCAGCCTCACATGAGATCAAAACTGAGAGTCTAGAGGTGCTGAGTATTTATTGTAGTTACAGCAAGATTGGGGCATTAACATATAGGTCAGCAACTTAATATTTAAAAAGCTGCATGTCTGGCATAATCTGCAGGAACCAATCAAGGGGGCAAAATCATCTGACAAACATGATGGGTAGACTAACTTTTCCTCTGTAAGGTGTATTAATTATCTTATATGTAGCTTAACCCTGCAGTTGTACCTTGACTGGCTGTTGACAAGGAGGGCTTCTCATAGGATGTTTGCTCAAGTGGACTTTGTGCACTCTCAGAAACAGAATTGATTGGGGTTTACAAACTCATCTTTGGCCTGAGGTCCTGATTATTGAAAAACGCTCCTGTTCAACCACAAGCCATGCATGGCAATAGAAAGGGTACTTTGTCCAAAGACCTGCCTCACTATCTGTTACTGCAGATCCTAATATCAGTTGCACTTACTCTGAGACAGAATACCAGTGGAAGTTGCCTGTCTCCCTGTGCATCATCTTATATATAAGATAGACAATGCCCACCTGCCCTTCCTTTCCTGTCCCATCCCTGTGTCTCAGCCTCACTTTTGCAGACAGTCCCTGTTCAACCACATGCTTTACCTGCCAGGACACAAGTAAGCTTTCTATAGATCTACCACACTGTCTGTTATCCCAGATGCAATGATCACAGTTTTCCCCTAGCACTGTACTAAACACCAGAGGCAGCTTTACCTCTGTCCTGACTATGTCTGCCTGTGGTTGCTAAGATCATCTCTTCCTGCCCACCTCTTCTCCCTGCTCCCAACATTACCCAGCATTCCCTATTGAAATTTAAAAATTAAAAATTAAATTAGTTTCTTTCCTTCTTGATCATTAAACTAAATTAATTACATTAATTTTAATTTAAAAAATTAAATTAAATTGAATTAAATAGTTTTTCATCATTAAAAGATAGAATTATTTCTTCACATATCTTTTATTTCCAGTAATGCCAACCTATGGTTAGAAAAGTATTTATATGTATTTATATATTTATATATATTATATACATTATATATTGACATATATATTATGCACATTACATATATTTACATATTAGAATATATTATGCACATACTTGAACATTCGTATCTCATCGACATATTTATATATATTACGGCATATGGATCTGAATATTTGTTTCTTATACACATATTTGAATATCTGTTTATTGTACATATTATATGTCTATAATATATATAAATATGTCTGTAATATATATAAATATGTCTAATATATATGTCTATAATATGTATAAGTATGTCTAATGTGTATGTCTGCAGTAATATATATAAATGTCTGTGATATATGTAAATATGTCTGCAATATATATAAATATGCCTATAATATATATGTGTCTGTAATATGTATAAATATGTCTGTAATATATATAAATATGTCTGTAATATATATAAGTATGTCTGTAATATATATAAATAGTCTGTAATATATGTAAATATGTATGTAATATATATAAATATATCTGGAATATATATGTAATATATGTAAATCTGTCAGTAATATATGTAAATGACTATAATATATAAATGTCTGTCTAATATATAAATATGTCTGTAATATATAAAAATGTCTATAATATAAATAAATATGTCTGTAATATATATAAATATGTCTGTAATATATGTAAATGTGTCTATAATATATATAAGTATATCTGTAATATATAAATATATCTGTAATATATATATGTCCATAATATATATAAATGTCTGTAACATATATGTCTGTAATATATATAAATGTCTATAATATATATATATATACATATATATGTCTATAATATATATAAATATGTGTATAATAAACAAAAATTCAGATATGTGTATAAATTCGCAGGACCCCCCCCCTGAAATAATAACTAATTATTATTAATCAATAATTTCCAGTGCTTTCTTTGCTGCCTGCCTTGAACAACCGTGTCCGCCAGGGTCTCAGGGCCTCACCTCGTCCCTTATGGATTTGTCTCCGTGTTGTGTCGGCTGGGAAATAAATCATAGGTAAATCGATAGAGATGATGAAGCCATGTCTCCGAATTCATCAATCAGACGCATCAACTATAAAACATAAAACATGAAAATAAAATATAAAGTACATCGAATATAAATTCTAAAATATAAAATTAAAATTTAAATTAAACTACAATGGAAAAATATTAAATATAAAACATCGATAATTATAATGTAAATGTAAATATAAAACATAAAATTCGGTAATATAAAATTTAAAGTACAAAATTCAAAAAAGTAAATTAAAATGGAAAATAATAAAAAATACAAACTAAAACATATAATATAATATAAATATTAATATGAAATAAATAATATAAAATATAAAATGAAATAAAACAAAATTTAAAATCTCAAATATATGTAAAATATAAAACATAAATATAAAATATGAAATAAAATAAAATATAAAATAAATCAAATATAAAATATAAAATATGAAATAAAAATAAATAAAACAAAATATTAAATAGAAAATATGAAATTAAAGGTAAATGTATAAGAATTATACTTTAAAATTAAAATATATAATAAATATGAAATGTAACTTATAAACCATAAGTATAAAATATAAATATAATGAAAATAAAAAGTAAATAAAATGTAAAATAAATCAAATATAAAATATAAAATTAAAAAATGAAAGCAAAATAAAATAGAAAATAATATAAAATAAAAATATGAAATATAACATAAAAATAAAATATAAAATATAAAACATAAAACATAATATACAAAGTGTAAAATAAAATTTAAATATATAATAAAATATAAGATGCAAACTATAAATATAATATATATGTAAATGTAAATAAAAAACACAATTTAAAACAAAATAAAATAGAAAATAGAAAATGAAAAACTAAAAGTAAAGTAATATATAAAATAATATAAAATATAACATGAAATATAAAATACAAAATATCATAAATTATATATATTATATATATAAAATAAGAAATATTAAATAAAATATGAAATAAACGAAAATTTAAAATATACAATAAAATATAAAATGTAAAATACAAAACATAAATATAAAATATTAAATAATAAATACAAAATACATCAAATATAAAATATAAAATAAAGCAAAATATAAATTTAAATATAAAATATTAAAAAATTATATATGTAAAATATAATGTAAATGTAAACTATAAAATAAATAAATAAAATTACAACAAAATATAAAAGAAGGAATAAATTTAATCTTTAAAATATATAATAAAATATAAAGTGTAAAATATAAAACAAGTATGAAACATACTATGAATATAAATATAAAATCAAAATAAAATATAAAATACATTAAATATAAAATATAAAACATAAAAAAAGTAAATCGTTTTAAAACGATGTAAAATATGAAATCAAATACAAAATATAATATAAAATAAAGATTTAAAATAAAAATCTGATCGGACTTTTAATTCTACACCGGGCTGTGTAACAGAAATAAAATCGTTAAATATTATACTACACGCGTCACATCCTGTCAGACGCTGTTTGACCAACTGTGCTTCACCGTACGTCATAATATTGATAATAATAAATAATAGTAATTTGTCTCTCTATAGCTTGTTTTATATTTTATATTTTATTTATTTGTTATATTTTATATTTTATTTTATATTTTTATTTATTTCGTTTACTTAATTTTATATTTATACTTTATTTTATTCCATTTTCATTTACTTTACTACATTTTTATTCGTTATATTTTATATTTTCATCTTATTTAGATTTTTCCGTATTTAATATTTTATTTTATATTTTTATTCATTTTATTTCATATTTTATACTTTGCATTTTACTTCATTATAATTTTATTTTCGTATTTCGTTGCACATTTTATATTTATATTAGGATCCTCCCAAGTTGACTATCGATTTGCATTGACTGCTGTCGCCAATTATGGATCAGTATTGGTTATTAATTATCGATAATTGATTATCGATTATTGATCGGTATTGATTACCCATTGGCAGTAATCGATCATTGGTTATCATGGTTACTGATCATTTTTAGCATCGATTATTCGTCATTGATTAGTATTGATTACCGATTATCACGATTACTGACCATCATCGTCTCCCGATGTGCTGGAACAATGGCCTGCGCCACGATTTATTGATTGGTTACTGTTTATTGATACCTGATTAGTATCGACCGAGCCGGGGGCCGCCGCGGGGAATCATGGGATCGATCGCAGCTGCCACCTCTGGGAGACCCCCGTCGCCGGCTGTGACGTCACGGTCAGCGCGACGTCTCCCGGGTCCGCAGCGGCGGCGATCCCGGTGCGGCCGCTGACAGGACGCGGTTGGGTTCGCTGGACTCAGTTGCGCTCCCTGTGACGTCAGAAGCCCGCGGTCGGCGGGCGCCGCGGGGCATCACGGGATCTAGCGAGTCCGCCATTGACCTTGGGGAATCGCGCGGCCGCTGCCTTGCGCCGGAGCGGGTCCTCGTCGCCGGCTGTGACGTCACGGACTGCGCGACGATGTCGGCGGGAACCGAGGGGAATCACGGGATCGATCAGCGCAAGGATCGCCGCGGCCGCAGCCGCCGCCGCCGCCGGGGTTTTGTGGAGACGCCGCCGTGCGCCTGAGCGGGTCCCGATCGCCGGCTGTGACGTCACGGAGACCGCGACGGGGTCGGCGGGAGACGCGGGGATCCCGGTACGGCCGCAGAGCGGGCGCGGTGACGTCACACGCCAGCGCCGGGAACGCGGGGTGACGGACGCTGGTCGCAGACGCCCCCGGTTACCGGAAACAGCGTCCAGTGCGAGCCGCGTCCGCTTCCGCCCCGCAGGGTCAGAGGTGAGCGCGACCGGAAGTGCTCCCGCGGGCGCGCGAGAACCGGAAGAGGCACCACGTCTCCGGACTGAATGGCCTTCGCCGCTTTTCCGGAGGCGCTGCCCCGCCCTCCCCGGAAGCGGAAGTGCGTCACAGAGGCCCTTGGCAGCCGCGCCGGCAGTGGAGACAGAGCGCAGCGGGCGGCAGCTCAGATGGACGCGGTGGGCGGGGCCTAGCGATGGTGAGCCGACGGGAATCCCCGTCTGTATTTACAGTTGCAGAGTTCTAGTCTGACTGTGGGCGGGGCTTAGGTAATGGCCTGTGATGTCAGTGTGGGAGGAGCCAGTCACAAAAATAATCTTATAGTTGGGGTCACACAACACAAGGAACTGTATTAAAGGGATACAGCATTAGGAAGGTTGAAACCCAGTTCTCTAGCTTAATATCTGATATCAGAGGGCTTAGATGGCTCCATCCCTCCATCTTTTCTGCCTGCAGAGTATGTCTCTAACAGGCTGGTTCCACTCCGTGTAAGCCACTCTCCCTGACAGATGTCTCACAGCTTTGGCGCCTCCAACATCTTGGAGTCTGTAGAGCGACCTAGGCTTCACTTCATCTCTCAGGATCTTCATGCAGGGACTCAGGATTAGGGTTGAGGTCCTTTGTGTACATGCTTGTGATTTCCCTGAGAAAGGATCTGATGTTCTTTCTTTATTGAGAAAGGGTACATACACAGCAGAAACCATTTGGTTTTGCCAAAGAAGTCAGGAGACGGCCATATTCTCAGTCTGGAAACCGTATCACCTAATTACACCTTTGTTTTTGCTGTCTCTTCTACCAGCTCTGTCTACTCTTCCTGGGTCTAATCTCTGCTGTGGTTGAGTAGTGTGTCTTGTGGGTTGGTGAAGATATCTGGAAATTTTAAGTTATATATAGTTTTATCTATGCACTTCCTGTCTGAAGACTTATCTACTGTGATGGTTTGAATAGGAATGGCCCCCATAGGTTCATGTGTTTGAATGCTTGTCCCATAGGGAGATGCACTATTAGGAGGTGTGGCCTTGTTGGAGTATGTGTGGCCATGTTGGAGGAAGTGTGTCACTGTGAAGGTGGGCTTTGAAGTTTTAATAGATGTTCAAGCTGTGCCCAGTGTGGACACAGTCTCCTGCTGCTGCTTACAGATCAAGATGTAGAACTCTCAGCTCCTTCTCCAGCACTATGTCTGCCTGGATGCTGCCATGCTTCCCACCATGATGATAATGGACTGAGTCTCTGAAACTGTAAGTCAGCCCAATGAAATGTTTTCCTTATGCAATTTTCCTTGGTTATGGTGTCTCTTCACAGTAATAAACTCTAAGATACCTACTCACCCACTTTCTTTTGCACAGTGAGACTGTTCCATCAGTTTCTGTCCCCACCCACAATTTATTTATTTATTTATTTATTTATTTATTTTTATTTTCCTTTTTTTTTATTCCAAATAACCTCTTTCTGAGTTTTACTTCACCCAATCTAGATTCTTTCCTTTCTGATCATTTTAGCACTTGTCTGTGTTTATTGGGTATTACTCCCCAATTTTTTCTTAATTTTGAGTCTTCTTATAGTCCCTTTTGTGTATGTTTATCCCCACAGCAAATTGTTCTCAATAGGTATGTCAGTATTGTATTTTTTTAACCTGTGCAGCTGGCTGATACATGTTTAGTATTTACGATCTCTGTTCATACATCACTGCTCGATTGATTGCCTGGTTTAGATGATTTCACTTTGTTTCTCTGGGGCCAAGAATCTTAATGTATGTGCATATTAGCAATTTTCAGGGCTTAGTGTAGTTCCTTGTTATGTAGACAAAAGCTGGAGCTATATTTTCTTTACTGTGGTATTGTACTGTTGTCTCTGTGATGACTGAATCATTCAGGAGTGGTTTGTTAAGTTAAAATTAAGTACTAATCAATCAAAATATTTGCTTTGCTTAATTAGGGCAGATCATACTGTTTATTGATTGATTGATTGATTGATTGATTGATTGATTTTATGAGACAGGGTTTCTATGTGTAGCCCTGGTTGTCCTGGAACTCAGTCTGTAGACCAGGCTGGCCTGAAACTCAGAAATCCCCCTGCCTCTGCCTCCCAAGTGCTGGGATTAAAGGCATGCACCACCACTGCCTGGCTAGATCATACTGTTTATAATTACAAGTTTTGCTGGTAAATGTTACTTTAGAGTGGATCCTAGTACAGTTTTTAGAGTTAGTCTCTAGAATATGCAAAATTTTCTTCAATGTATCTTGGCAAATTTAATTTCTTAGACTTTGGACACATATACTCTAAGAAGCTAAGAATGTTAAAAAAAAACCCCAAATCACTGCTTTTTAAATCACTAGTTAAAAAACTCCTTTCTATAGCACCTTACTCACA
This sequence comes from Arvicanthis niloticus, assembly GCF_011762505.2. Lineage (NCBI taxonomy): Eukaryota > Metazoa > Chordata > Mammalia > Rodentia > Muridae > Arvicanthis > Arvicanthis niloticus. Next base: position 1,012,583 of record NC_133431.1, read on the forward strand.
TGGGAGGAAGTGAAGGAGGAAAAGATTGCAGTAATTACTATTTTAATTCTTATTATTTGGTCTTATTATTTGGTGACTTTGTTTTCCTCTGGTGTTTGGTTTAGGACTCAGTGGTCTTTTCTGATTCTTTTATTAGTAGGGAGGGGCTGACTGCACAAAGACCCTTGGCTTTTGTGCTTTTGAGCCCTCTGGGTCTTTTGTCTGGGCTATAGCCTGCAGCATGTGTATTGATCAGCTGGGTACAGCCCAGTGCAGCATCCCTCCAAGATAGAGCCAAGTACAGCAGGGGGAACCAGATCATGTTATCACCTCTAGGGTGGGGTGGGGCAAGTGAAGGTGAAGTCTCCCTAGTTAGAGTCACTATCCACCCTCTCTGCACAGCAACAGCCATCTGAGTCTATCAGTGCCTCCAGTAACTTCTTCCCCTAAGTATATTTTCTGCTGCCCAGAGGGAGGCAGTAGCACTCCTGTGTTTCCTCAAGGGCTCCCTCCCCTTTGGAGCCCAGGTTGAGGGTTCCAGGGTCAACATCTCTACTCCTAGGAAGGGTGTCATCCATGTAGCTGTCCCTGTGGAGTGTCTTCCAGAGCCTGAGCTCCTTGTTAGATGCTGGGAGCCTGGTAAAAGTTAGCTCCCACACTGATTCATTGCACAAAGGAGAGATTCAGTCTCTACTCCCCCCACCCCCAGACCCCGCAGTCTTTTAGTTTTTATAGTTTGTCATGACCTGGTGGCCCCACATCAGCAATGCAGACTTCTGCAGAGCTCAGGGGAGGCTGTCTTCCTTGCAGTGCTTTACAAGAGCATCAAGGGCTGTTTTAGATGTTCCCCTGGCAGGCTTTTCTCCAGTCTTTTCTCTGACCTCGGTTCTGAGAGGACCCATGTGTGACCAAAAGCATTGCTACCTTGCTCTACTGCTGGAAAAAGCAGCGCCCCACTTGAGCTGCCTGCCCCTTGAAGCTTGCTGTCCCTCTCGGGATTGCAGAAGCAGGGTTTGTGCAGTTGCAGTTTTTCGGGGCTTCGAGTGCGCGTGCGCGTGGAAGGGGCAGGGAGGGCGGCGCACCCCGCAGAGGCCAGAGGGCGCTTTCCTACACCTTTTATCTCTGCTGCAGTCTCTCTACCGATACGCAGTAGCCATTCCCACGTGCACAAAACCTTGGTGTGTGTGTATGTGTGTGTGTGTGTGTAAAGGTACCTCTTAAAACTTTGTGCCCCAGGCTAGCCAGGCCTGATGTTCATAGTGGGGCGGAGGCCAGCCTGGTAGTGGCTGCTGTTTCATTTTCTTCCAGCCTTTTCCCGTAGCCCTATCTTCTGGCTTCCTTGGGTTATTGGTGTCTCCAGTTCTCTTCATCTGCTCGCTGCCCTTGCTGGGGCAAGAGACCAGTGCTTTCCCATTGAGGTATTAGTTCATTTCCAGCCACTGAGCCCGCGACATTTAGCAGGGCTCTGGTACACAAGTTTAGGCCCACAAGCAGACCGCTAATGCTAGTACAGATATTGTGTCATTGGGGAAGGGGGCAGCTCCCCTACCGGAGCCAGACAAACCTTGACCCTATTGGTCAGATGCAATTTAGGGGGTGGGGCCAAGAGACTGGTGAAGGGGCTCTAGGCAATTTCAGAGTCAGGGATGGGATTTAGCAGGGCGTGCCCAGTGGTTGCAGCTGCAGCGGTTCCTGATTCTTTCTGCCCGTGGCCCACCCAGGCAGCCCAGAGCCGGCAGAGTCTCTTCAAAGTCACAGAGCAAGGGAGCCTTGTGCCCACAAGGTGGTGGGGCCTGGGCTGGAAGAGGCGTGGCTGCTGAGCCTGAATCCCAGCGCCCTTTCGCCTCCAGTGCTGCGTCTGGCCGGTGGTGCAGCCGCCTGAGAAAGAGCAGTCAAATTGCAGTCTCTCCAAAGAAGCCTAGTTATGCAGGTGAGCCCGCTCCCCACGAGTGCTTATAGCGGTGCTGCAGAGCCCTCCAGGGCCAGCGGGCTAAGGCTGGGAGCGGGGCGTCATCCCAGAGGGAGTGAACCCCCAGAGTTGGTTGCTCCGCTAGTGACCTGGGGTGCAGAGAGAGGGCGTGTGAAGCTCCAAATCCCACTTGCTCAGAACCCATTCCCAATCGGGGTGCCCTCTCTGTCCCACTCTGGGAGCAATGTCCACCCGCCCCTCGTGCCCCCAGGGAATGAGGCGAGCAACCTTTTCTTTCCTAGTTTTTAGTTTCATCCTACCGTTTTGGTTTGCTACACTGCACAAATATTAATTATATAAAGACGCTGGGCATAGATGTTTAGTGCCTTCTGACCAGTGACTGTCACTCAGCAGCCTGAGCTTCTGGCCAGTCTCATGTCGCCACCTGCTGGCCACAGGTGGTATGACAGCCTGTGATGCCTTCAGAATGATTCTAGCTTGGTTTGGGGCAGGGGGATTCTTTGTAGGCCATGGTCTGTGTCATGCACACAGCATGGATCTGGAATATGTTTACAATAAACCAAATACATTTATCTTTTCTACAAGCATGGCAGCAGTTTGTTGGTGCACCCACCCTTTCTAGTGTGAGGTTAGAAGTTAGAGATCTTACAACCTGCTCTTAATTAGAACTCTTCCCTGGAAGAAAAGAGGATTTTACTATCCCACTACCTGTTCTAATTACTTAGTATTTTCAGAATTCCTATGACAAACCACAAACTAGAGCAAATCGAGTTTTAAATACACATTTCTTAAATGTCATTTCCACATAACGTGCTGAAGTCGGGTGTGGATCTTAGGAAGAATGGGGATTCTAGCAGAAGGTGGATGGTTCCCTGTGTACTTGCCAGTGCTTTCTCAGAATTGGACAGATGAGGGGATGGTGGGTGGGTCCTCATGCTGTACTCAGGTGAGCACCTCCTCTAGGCAGGTGACACTCAGCTTGATGTAAGGTGGAGCAGGTAAAAGTGCTGAAGGAGTGGAGACAGCATGGTAGGAAGAGCTTAGCCCAGATTCAAAGCTTCCTCACTGGAACCAAAGGGGCAGGCACATGTCAGTGGGGGAAGGGAGTACCAGCACTGGTGGGGGGGGTTGGGGAGGGGGAAGGGGGAGGGGGAAGGGAGGAGGGCTCTAAAGCCAGATTACTCACCACAACAGCTTGCAGCCAAGTTACACAGCAAGACCTGTCATGGTGGCCTCCATCACATACACACACACACACACACACACACACACGCACGCGCACACACAAGAGACACACTGAAGAGTTTATCACCGTCTTCCCCTTGCCTGGATCCCACTCTCACCTGCTCACCTAGCTCCTATCAAAATCCAAGGGCAACTTGCTTAGCTTTGATATCTCTGTAGCTGGTCACTACTCAGCAATAACCAGCAGGCATGAGATGCTGCAGTGGCCTTACCTAGCTTCTCGGGTACCAGGACACACACATCTTTTTACATGTTAACTACCCATACTTTCCCTGTTTTGAATCAGGTCTACTTTTCTATTGATTTGGTTTCTTTTCATTTTGGGGGGGGGGGGTTCATTACTTTTTAGCTTTATGTTTGTGTACTAAATTTGTCAGCAGTTGAATGCACCACCAACACTGTTTATAGCTTCCAGTTTTATATCTTGTTTGTTTTTATTTGTGGAATCTTTAGATACACAGAAAAACAAAATTGCTGGGGTTTTGTTGTTGTTGTTAAATTGGACTTTCTCTGTTATTTCATGGTGCCCTCACATCCTAATAACTCTATACTGCCTACTGTCACATGGGCACTCAGGAACTGCTGACTTAAGTGAGGAGGAGCTTTTATGTTTCTCAAAGATTTTATTCATGTATTTAAGACCTGAATACATGTGGATTATTATTCATGTTTGACACAGGACAGAACTCTGATTTTTACCTCCTGTGTGTTCTAGGTTCATTGATTAGATATCTTCCTTCTACAGATACACAAATCTACCTAGGTTTTCGTATGTGCCTGGGTCTTTTTTTGTGTGTTACAATAACTTTCTAAGTCTCCATTGCAAGGCAAGTCTCTAGTTTTTCAAGAGAGTTTGGTCCTTCTTGGCCCCTTGTTCTTCTGCATAAATGCTGGAGTCAGTTTAAATAGTTCTTACCTGAAATCAGTCAGTACCCTTTCCTTGGCATTTTAATTAGCTGTTCTTTAACTGAGTGTGTTTATCAACTCGGAAGGATTTCATCTCTTTATATGTTTGTGAATGTGAATTTTGTAAATTGTATCCAAGTCTTTCAATCCATTAATAGTTCATATTCCTTTACATACTAAATCATCTTTAATGTCAGGGGTTGTTTTGTGATATTTGAAGGTCTTACCCACCATTTGTTAAGCAAAGACTTCTGAACTTTTCTCCACTTTGCCTAATCCCAAGGTCTTGCCTACTCTACCTGTACTGAATACATATGGAAGTCAGAAGAACCTATAGCTACCCCTTGGCATGTTATGGTGATGGAGGGCATTACCATGCCACTTGATTGGGTTTCATGTGGGTTGCTGCCTGGTCGACTTACCTGCTCCAGTACCTAATGGGAATATAACAGGGCTATCTCATTTAGCCTCTGAGGAGATGAGGGCCTGAGGAGGAGGGATTTTTCCTTGGGTCACTAAGTTTGCAATGGTGGAGCTGAGATATGAACTCAGTCTGTTGAACCTCAAAAGCCCACATTCTTTCTTTGACCTTGTCTGGGAGGTCATCCTGATGTAACTCTCCTCCCCAATCAGCTTCTAGTTGTGCTTATCTTGGGTCTATGCTGGACAATGGGTGGTCCTGTAGTGACAGGGGCAGTTTGTACACATATGGTATGATTCAGTTGACAGCTTGTTTTCTCCTTCTCCCAGCCCCATTTCCAGAAAGTGGGATAAAAAATTGCCACATGTGGTCTTTAGGGACTTTTGTAGTTGTCAGTTGCATGCAGTATAAAATATAAAATATAAAATGTAAAATATAAAATAAAATGTAAATATAAAATGAAATATAGAACGTAAAATAAAATAAAAATAAAATAAATAAAAATATGATAAAATAAAATATAACATACAAAATGTAAAATATAAAATAAAATATAACTACAAAAATGACTGTGTCTACATTCTGAGAAGATTCTCGGTATAAAGATTTGCAAAAAAAGTACTGCTTTCCTGTCTCCTCACGGCACAACTGCGTGTCAGTTACCTCAGGACAGCAGGATTTACTATGGGAGCTGTTCAGTTTTTGCTTTTGTGTTTTTGCTTATAACCCCTGCCCCCACTGCTAACATTTACCTACTTGCCTTTTCAAGAGCTTAGGTTTGTCTTACAACTTTATTTGTCTCGCTCATAGCAGTTGAGTCCATGCATGTTGGTTCATAACTAGACAGTGGGCTACACAGTAGTGGTAGGCATAGGACATGGTCTTCTATGAGCCACACCCTTTAAGTACCCATTTGGACTCATTGGAGGACTGAGTCCTTCTGGGGGTAGGACACCTCTGGCCTCAAACTGGCATAACCCTTTAGCCAACAGGATCCTCTCAGACATTCTCTTTAGGTCTCATCCTCCAGAGTTGCCTGCATATTCTATCCAGCCACAGACATTTTTGGGTTCTAGAAAGGACCACTGCCTCCACTACTTCATTTCCAGAGCTATTGACTCTGCTGGGCAGGTTGCTGGACTGACTTTTACAGCAGGGAGCTGTAACTGTTGTTTATTGTCTTGCCTTTTTTTGGTTGTAGGATGAGTACATGGCTTCCAAAATCCAGATGCTGGAGGAGCACTTCTGCTATGCAGGAGGATGGGACACTGTCTGAAATATTTAGTGGAACACAGAGGTTGAGTACATTTTACTTTTTTGGTGCTCAATTTTATTGTGAACATTTTAGGATTAAGAAAAAATTGTTTTAATCCTCAATTATTTGTAGTCTGTATTATTTACTTTTCTGTTGCTGTAAAAAAATACTATGACCAAGGCAATTTATGAAAGAGATTATTTTGGCTTGTGCTTCCAGAGGGATGAGACCATCATGGCAGGGAGCTGAGAGATCACATGTTAAACCCCAAACATGAACAGAGAGAGTGAACTGAAATTGAGGCTAGTCTACATTCTATCCTCAGAGCCTGCCTCTAGTGAGGTGTAGCCTGTTAAATCACCACCAGGGTTCAGATATTTGAGCCTATGGTACACATTCTCATTCAAACCACTATATTCTACTCCCAGGCTCCAAAGGCTCAGAGGCCATTGTGACAATGCAAAGTGTATTTAATCCTACTTCAGAAGCCCCCATAGTCTTCCACAGTCTCAATAAAACCCCGTGAGTTTGAATAGTGAATTAACTTCAGCATCCAATGGCACAGATAGACATTACTATTCCTAAAAGGAGGAATGGGGGCATAGTCAGAAAATGTGGGACCCAACAAGACTGATAACGCAGCATGTAAACACCGAATGCCCAGCTCAGCAATTACCAGCTGTGGGCCATGACCCATCTGAAACCAGATATTTACATGATAATTCATGACAGTAGCAAAATGATGGTTATGAAGTAGCCACGAAAATAATTTTATACTTGGGTGTCGCCACAACACAACGAACTGTATAAAAGGGATACAGCATCAGGAAGGTTGAAAGCCAGTTCTCTAGCTTAATATCTGATATCTGAGGGCTTAGCTGGCTCCATCCCTCCACCTTTTCTGCCTGCAGAATATATTTCTTATTTTTATTTTTTAGTTTTTTTTCAAGACAGGGTTTCTCTGTGTAGCCCTGGCTGTCCTGCAACTCACTCTGTAGACCAAGCTGGCCTCAACCTCAGAAATCCACCTGCCTCTGCCCCCTGAGTGCTGAGATTAAAGGCATGCATGATCACTGCCCTGCTATTTTGGTTTTGTTTTTTCAGAATATATCTCTAATAGACTGGTTCCACTCCATCTTCCTAGCAGATGTCTCACAGCTTTGGCATCTCCAACATCTTGGAGACCATAGAGCGACCCAGGCTTCACTTCATCTCTCAGAGTCTTCATGCAGGGACTCAGGATTAGGGTTGGCCCTGAGGTCTTTTTGGGTGCATGCTTGTGATTTTATTAAGAAAGGATCTGATGTTCTTTTTTTGCTTGACAAAGGGTACATACACAGCAGAAAACATTTGGTTTTGCCAAAGAAGTCAGGAGAGGGCCATATTGTCAGTCTGGAAAGGATATTTCTAAGGAGCAGGCCCTTAACAGGACTGACTCCATATATGTTTTTGTTTTTTTGTTTGTTTGGGTTTTTTGGGTTTTTTGTTTGTTTGTTTTTAAATTTATTTATTTTGGTTTTTCAAGACAGGGTTTCTCTGTGTAGTCCTGGCTGTCCTGGAACTCACTGTGTAGACCAGGCTGGGGTCAAACTCAGAAATCTGCATGTCTCTGCCTCCCAAGTGCTGGGATTAAAAGTGTGTGCCATCAATTATTGATCATTATTGGTTATCAATTAGTATTGATAATTATTGATATTATCAATACTAATTATCAATCAATTAGTATTGATAATTGATTACCATTTATTGATTATTGATTAGTATTGATTATTGATTGTTATTCCATCACCTTCATCCCCCTTCCTCTGCCTCCTAAGTGTTGGTATTAACTGCCCCGCACTATTTAATTTTTATTATCTGGTCTTATTCTTTGGTGTCTCTGCTTTTCTCTTGTGTTTGGTTTAGGACTTAGTGGTCCTTTCTGTGGTCCTTTCCAATTCTTTTATTAGTAGGGAGGGGCTGACTGCACAAAGACCCTTGGCTTTTGTGGTTGTGAGCTCTCTGATCTGTTGTCTGGTCTGTAGCCTGCAGTGTATTGACCTCAGGCAGCCTGCAGTGTAACCATTTGTGAGAGCTGGTTTGGCTGTCCTGTGCCCTCTTTAGAAGTGTGTGAGGGTGGGGAGGGTATGGGAAATCAGAAAGCGTGCATAGGAAGGTTGACTTAGGGCAGAGATGACTAGATCAGCTCTTTGTGTCTGTGAGAAAGCTTTGGAAAGATAGCTGCTGTTTTTTCAGATGCTGAGCTCCAGTTGTGAAGGCTGCTTCCCTGGCATCCTTGACTTTGGGTCCCAGTTTTTTCTTTCAGGGAACCCCAACTATGTTGTGACATTGGCACCACCTTGTGTCCCAGCTCAGGGTTGGGAAGCTACCTCTGGTTGCCTAGGTTTGCTTGGAGCCTGAGGAAGGAGCCTCTCAGTCAGATCTCTGTAAACCCCTTAGACTCATTGCATGCTAAATTTTTACCCTGATGCAGCTTTAGAGTGAAACCCTCATTTTTTATTTTGTGGGGAATAGGGGGCAGATTTTCATCTCAGCATAATTCGGTTCTAAGCTGGACATAAGGTGTGCCAATTTGTTGCTAAAATTTCCAACCCTAATAGCCCATATATATAAATGACACACAATCCAAATATTGTAATTATAAGTCATATGTCAAGATTGGGCAAATCTAATACAATACTAACTTATTTCCCAAAGTTAAGACTCCTTATTAATTGTGGTTTCTCCCGGCCACGTGGTTCTGGTTCATAGTGGCTTCCTCCTCTCTTCATCCTTCTCTCTTTTTCTTCCTCTACCTGCCACCCCCTTTTGAGCCTCCAGTCCCACCTTTCCCCACAACTGTTCAATCACAGGCTCTGTTACTTTTATTGACCAACTAAAATAGAGAGAACATTCACATGGCATCACCTAAGTACATGATGGTCTGCTTGTGGGGTCTGACTTTTTAGTACAAATCCAAATAATGTTAGTCATTTAAATGTGTGTTTCACTATATTACTGACACAGCTGTTTTCCACATGTGCATTTGTCTAGTCTGATGTAGCAGCATAGAACATGTATTGTTAATGGTGTATATTCTTGCCAGTAATACATGCATTTTTTTTTTGTTGGATATGCTACTATTGATTATCTAAAGGGTCATAATGGTTTTACACAGGAAAGCTAATTGCCAGAATTTTGTTTTGTTTTTTGAGACAGGGTTTTTGGTATAGCCCTCACTGTCCTGGAACTCACTTTGTAGACCAGGCTGCCCTTGAACTCACAGAGATCTGCCTGCCCTCTGTCTCTGAGTGCTGGGGTTTAAGTCCTGCACCTGCCTTAATTTTTTTTTAATACTTACATCATTTTGTTAACTTTTGAGAGCTTGGTGAGGACTAGTATAATTTGCACTTTAAATATATTTAAGTGGATATACACTGCCTGCTCTATTATTTATCTTATCAGGCAGGCTTCCTCTGATTTGAGACTAAATAGGCTTTCTTTAATTTTTTTTCCAGTTTGTGTTCTTCTTTCATTGGCCTTTTATGAGAGTTGGATGTACTCAGAATTAGCTGTCATAGTACATGAATGATTCAGCCAGAGCCTGAGACAAGTAGAAATGAGTGGGGATTTTGTTTGATTGTTTCTGCATCTATGCTCTATGATTTTTCTATGTAGTCAGACCATCATTACCAAGAAGGCAAGTTGGCCCTAGGGTGAGGACCTTAAGACAACATCTGGTAAGGCTGTAGTCTGACCCTCAGTCTGCAGTGGGAAATATAATTAGAGTAACTCTGTAGATAGACATTTGAAAGAATGAATAACTGGTGTAGTCCAGTTTTGGGTATTGTTACTCATATATCTTTATGAAGAAATGAAATTTTTTATTAATGTTACTTAAGCAGATTTTGTACTTATTAATGCTACTAAAACGAAAACAGAAAACAAACAAACAAGCAAACAAACAAAAAAACAGGTAGCATAGCCAGGATGTCAATTTCGTATAGCATTGTCATAAATCCTGCATTTATAAGCCTCTGACCTTATATTTGTAGCATCTAAATACACATTTTTGTGTTCCTTGTTCAAGTGTTGTCATTTTTCCTGTAAAGATTTTTACTGAGTTAATCCTGCTGACTTGCTTCTTACATCATACCATCTGGAATAGTAGTAAGCCAGTTTTGCGGCCCGAGCTGCCCCACGCTTGAGGGCCAAAATTTCGCGGACTGCTCTGTCAATGTTTGAACCTGCTCTACCAAAAGCCTTGGGGGCTAAACTGTTTGAGACTTCACTGCCTGGAGCTGCTCCGGTCTGTGGGTCAGGGTTCAACAAGAGAGAGAGTGAGGACAGACTGGAAGAATGGAGACCAGACAGAGTGTGATTCAATCCTGTTTTTTCTTCAGTCTCTCTTCCTAGTCCAAGTCCCAAGTCTTGAGTTCCTAGTCCCTAGTCTTTAGGGCCTCCAAGTTCCAAGTTTCTTTTAAGTGCTAAGTGCCTAATGTCTAATGCCTAATTCTCTGTTCTTCCTCCAAGTGCCAAGTACCTAATAACTAATAATTCTTCTTCTGAGTTCTCTAGTCCAAGTGTCTTCTTCCTCAATGCCTAATTCCTACTCTGCCGAATTCCTACCCATAATCTAACTCATAATTGTACTCCAAGTTGTACTCTCCTAATTCCTACTCTTAATAATAATTTCTTCTGTCTGCCTTTCACCTTTTATATGTCTCACTTCTAAGCCACCCCTCTAAGTCACACCTTTAAGCCATGCCCTTAGGTCTTGTCTCTAAATCTGATTTCTAAGACTTGCCCTTCAGTCACACACTTTTAATCTCACACACCCAAGAAAAGATCCTGGGTATCTAAACCAAGATGTTATCAGAGTGTGTTCAGCTGTTGGAAGCTGATGTAATCAAGCCTCTTCTCAGGGTATACAGCTCAAGATGGCTGCAAGGATGATAGTCACCTTCCATCGGCTCCCCACAAGCCAGCTGGTTTGTGGCTGAATACAGGACTTCAATCCTATATGTGGTGGTATAGGGTTTAATGTGTTAGTAAACGGCTTCTATAAAAAGCAAATGTAAAACCAGGAGCAGATGCTCAGGAAAAACGTATTGTTCCTTTTATGAAAAACATATGTTATTCACATAGTAAATAAATGACAACTCCTATGTTAGAGATGATAGGGTCTAGTTAATCTTGTAGAGAAAGTTACAGAACACCAGTGGATAAGCTTGTGTGTGCTTGTAATTTCAGTACTTGATAAATGTCAGTAGAAGGCCATGGAAGTAGTAGGAAATTTAGACCCTATTTTGAAAATAGATGAAAAACAACAAAGAAAATATACATGTCTTTAGTTTGGACAAGAATTATCTTTTGAACAAACAAATGTCTATGGTTTAGCTTTCTAGTACTTAGAAGGGAAACAGTAAGTAACAGAGAATTTGTATTTTAAGCTTTCAAGTCGGATACATTAACTTAAATTCTTTTATTCTTTAGAAATCACATAATTAAGAAGATTGAGACAGAAAATAAAGGGAAAGCAAATGGGCTGAGCACCTGGATTGTTTTCACCTGATATGTATAAAAGAAAACCCTTGAGGTTTGTTATAGTATATGAGATATTTACATACTCTGCATATCTATGTGTGTGCATGTATGGATGGATGTAGTATACAGGTGAGATTATCTAGTTACACTGGCGTATTTTCTGGATATGAGGAATAGGAAACCAAATTTTCTAAAAATGATTAGTAAGTTACTGTTTAATCAAATGGCTGCCAGAAGTTCTATAGAAACTTCTTGTCTGTTCTCTGTTTTCCTATTACAGTGAGCTGCACAGCTCTCCTAAGACAACGGAGATGGACTGCATCTCCCTCACCATTTTTATCCTTGGCGACCCCAGGGACTGTGTGGTACAAGATAATAAGATGGTTTACATTTATTAAAATAGTTTGAGTTTATTGTGACATGTTTTTATCTTAACTATTACTGAAGAGTTAAAAAAAAGAATTTTACTAGTTTTTGTACTAAATATAGAAAAAACTTTCAGTTCATGTAGGTGTTTGAAACTTAAAAATTTGTACCTGAAAATAATAGAAGCCATATTTCCTTAATAAAGTTTAAGGAAAATAAATTTTAACATAATGATTAAATCTTATTTTAATTCAGATACACCAGATTCATCAGTAAGATAGACTTCAGGTTCTAAACAAAGATATTGAACTGAGTCTTTCTTTCAAAAGCTAAAATTGCTTCCTGTAGTTATGAAGGCAGGTATGGAGAAGCTAAGTGAGTTCTAGTTCTTAATGGATAGTCAATTCTTATAAATTTATAGAAAGATTAGTGTTGCAAGTTAATTCTATGACTTCCACATATTAAATACATATTATGAAAGGAAATTATTTTAGCCTGAGTTCTTCATTTTTACTACTATGTAAATAATTTTAAATAACATAATAGTCCCTAATGATAGAGCCTCCAGTAAAAACAAAAAACAAACAAAAAAGCCATTGTCATATTTATTTTCTTTCAGGTATAAAAATGTAAGAAATTAAAAGCTGCTGGGCGGTGATGGTGCACACCTTTAATCCCAGCACTTGGGAGGCAGAGACAGGTGGATTTCTGAGTTAGAGGCCAGCCTGGTCTACAGAGTGTGTTCCAGGACAGCCAGGGCTACACAGAGAAACCCTGTCTCAAAATATAAAACAAAACAAAACAAATTAAAAGCTACATTTTCTTTCTTTTTGTATTTTAATGACATTGGTGGAAGCCTTATTTGTTCAGTCTTCCCTTTACAAAAAAAAAAAAAAAAAAAAACCTTTCCTCTAAACTGTCCTTGACTGCAGTTCTGGGCCGTCCATCTCTGTAGGACCCCAAGGGCTGCTGTTCTCTGGCTGAGACTTTCTGTGTGCTGCTGTCTGCTAAGTAACATTCTGCAGTTTTTTCTAAGAACAAAACATCCTTCCCAGCCCTTGAGAGGCAGAGGCAGGGGGATGAAGGTGATGGGATAACGATCAATAATCAATACCAATCAGTGAATGGTAATCAATAATTATCAATACTAATTGATAACAAATAATGATCAATAATTGATGGCACAGCCCTTTAATCTCAGCACTCAGGAGGCAGAGGCAGGCGGTTTTCTGAGTTCCAGGACAGCCTGGTCTACAGAGTGAGTTCCAGGACAGCCAGGGCTACACAGAGAAACCCTGTCTCAAAAAACAAAACAAAACAAACAAACAAAAAACAAAAAACTTCCCAAAAAACAAAACAAAAGAACAAAACATCCTGTTGCAGGATGATGCCCCAGGAAGGGAATTTATACTTGACATCCTATTGCCCCCCAGTTGCGTTCCTGTTTTTTTTTTCCTGTGGCACCTACCTTCCTCGCCGCCCTCGCCCAGGG